>NC_141674.1:189761020-189959277 GCF_028749965.1 Puma concolor
ACCCCACACAGAGCCCAATGTGGGGCTTGAACCCAAGAACCATGAGATCATGACCTGAGCCAAAATCAGGAGTTGGACAGTTAACTGACTGAGCCACCCAGGTGCCCTTCTTTCTTTCTTTTGAAGTAGCCTCCACACCCAGCGTGGGGCTTGAACACATAACCCTGAGATCAAGAGTCACGTGTTCTACCAGCTGAGCCAGCCAGGCACCCTACATTATACATTTCTTTTGTTGTTGTTGTTTTAAGATATTATTTTTAAACAATCTCTACACCCAATTTGGGGCTCAAACTCACAACCCTGAGATAAAGAATCACACACTCTACTGACTGAACTAGCCGGATGCCCCTAGATTATACATTTCTTGAGAGTAGGGACTATTTCTATTTTTGTATTTCTTGGATTTTGAATATATGGATTTTGAAGAGTTGAATGAGCTAAGGTAATTGAATTATAGAATGAGATTGATGATGTGTTATTTAAGTCAGATAGATGCCTAAGCAGGGTTTCCGGACTATTGTGATTGATTTTTTGTCTACTGCATGTCTCATATTCTTTGTCTTCATATTTCAAGGCAACCATTATTACCAGTTTCTTATATATTTTTTCTTACACATTCTATTTACATGTGAATGTTATATATATTTATCACTATAGGGTTTTTGTCATTACAGATAATAAATTCTATAAAATAACTAGCTTGATGCAACACAATATAGATTTTAAGTCACAAATCTTAGTTTCTTTCCTCTTCTTTTCAGGAAGAGATGGCTTCTTAAGAGGTCATGCAGTCAGAAAATCCTTTTAGGTTTTGTTTTCATTTTTTAGTTTAAAATACTTTTAATTTTCAGGTCACAGTGGTTTCCCCATATTCACATATAAGTAGAAAAATAATTCATTATCTAATTATAGGTAATGAATTATTTCTTACTAGTTATTTGAGATTAGTCTCTATCATCATGTTTCCTTCCTTAGCACAGTGGTACTTAACCAGGGGCAATTTTTTTACCCAGGACATTTGGCAATGTCTGGAGACATTTTTGGTTGTTAACAACTAGAGGGTGTTACTAGGATTTACTTGATAGAAGTCAGGGATGCTGCCAAATATCCTACAATGCACAGGACAGCCCTCACAATGATTATCTGGCCCCAAATGCCAGTAGTGCTGATGTTGGAAAATAGTAGTTAGCATAAATAATAATGAATTGAGTATAAATCATGGCCTCTTTCATTCTTTCTGAAATTACAGTCTGTGTTCACTCTTTACTTCATGATTTTCTAATTTTAAATCTCAAGTCATCCCTGATTAAGATGTTATCTAATGTGCAACAGATGTGTACATCTGTTTTTTCTTAGATTCTAATCTTAAAATATTTAAAATGATTTCATCAAATACTGTTGGCATTTGCTTTGTAAGTTTTAACCTTAATGAAAAACATGCCAAAGACAGCGGAAGATAAAATTTTCTTAGACTAAAATGATAAAGTGATTCATTGTATGTTGCCGCTTTGAAGTTTGACCTGACCCTATTCCGTGATCCACTGAGGCTGAAGTTATAAAGTCATCTGCCAGCTGGTAAGGTAGGAAGCAACTGTCTAGGTTGTTCAAAAGTATCGTTTGCCAGATTGGAGGCAAGCAAGGTCTATGTCTAAACTTCATCTTTACTGGATACCCAGGCTCTTTAGGGATATTAATAATGTAATTTTTCTTTGGATATCGGCAATTTGACAGTGAAGGTGGTTCCTGATGGAAGTCAAATCATGAGGAGTAGGTGACATGAACATCTCTGGATTGAGTGATAATTTCAAGAAGATGTGTACTTCATAGGGAAGATAAGAGAATGTTTTAAGTCACTCATAACCTTCCCACTGTACTCTTAGTTACCATCTTTCCTCTATGCCCCCTATAACCTTCTTCACTTTTCCCATGCAAGAGGAGGAACAGATTAGAAACTGGAGAGAGAAGAGAAATGATTAATTGATTTTGGGAAATTCTTCATGTGAGATGGTTATGAATTACTAAGTTAAAATGTGTGGAACATTATTTGATACACTAATTGGGAGCTGAAGAAAAAGATTTCAGTTTGAGATTTGTAAGTCATTAGTGAACAGCTGGTAATGAGGCTGTTGAAGCTAATGAATTGTTCAGAGAAGTTTAGAGTGAATAGAAAACAGTTCAGAATAGAACACTGGAGATTACCAATATTTAGGAAGTCTATAGAGGTCAAGGGACTTGCAAAATAGCTAAGAACTGACCAGAGAGATAGGAAAACCAGAAGTAAAAATTAAGGTTAGGGGCACTTGGATGGCTCAGTCAGTTAAGCGTCCAACTCTTGATTTCAGCTCAGGTCATGATCTTACAGTTCATGAGATAGAGCCTGCTTGGGGTTCTCTGTCCCTTGCTCTCTCTGCCCCTTCCCTGCTCATTTTTTCTCTGTCTCAAAATAAATAAACTTAAAAAAAAATTCAAAGCCTTTAGATTTAGAACCCCTGGGACAGATATTAAGATTAAGGCTCAGTTCATAAGAAGCAGTGTCTAATTATAGTGGTTGTGGTAGAGCAGAGGACAGTAATCAACTTTTGGAGGAAAGAGCAAAGATGCTTTTGGGTGTAACGTTCTCCGGATTGAGACCATGGCCTTGATCCTAAGTGTTTCTATGCTAGGGCCCAGGCAAAATTAATGTCTTGGTCTTTTCAGTTGTCACTGTTAATTTTTTTTTTCTGATTAGGATAGATTATTGAATTTTTAGCAAAGGCTTAAGTTTGTTATTTTCTGAAGAAAAGTAACATAGTGAAAGAGATAACATGTTGCAACTATGGAGAAAGAGTATAATTTAAGGGAAATTATTTACAAGTGATTGTGTTTCCCGTACTGATAACTGGTTGCATTCATTCCCAAGAACATTTTCAGAAGTGGTTACACAAAGTTTATAGCTATGATCATAGACAACAGATATGTACAAATTAATTGAATGAAGTATCAATTCTAGGAAATAAATATCCATCCATCTATCCTCTGTGTATGGGTATAGGTGCCCGTATTGTACGTGTATCGGGAATGGAAGATCACCTTCCACACCCTCACCTGTCCCAACAATTTCTTTGGTATAAAAACGAATGCAGAGTGGTGCCTGAGTGGCTCAGTCAATTGAGCATCTGGCTTTTGATTTCGGCTCAGGTCATGATCTCATGGTCAGGCTCGGTGTTGACAGGGCAGAGCCTGCTTGGGATTCTCTGTCTCCCTCTCTCGCTTGCTTGCTCTCTCTCAAAATAAATAAATAAACATTTTAAAAAATTGAATGCAGGGATAGGAGTTAATTTTAATTTGATACAAAACACAGCCACCTGGCAAAAGAGGGGAAGTGCAAAATCAGTTGCAAACAACCCAGCCAATAAATTGGGAGGAAAAAGAATCCATGTTTACTACTGTGTTTTCATTCAAAAACATAATTTATACTAAGCTGTACTTCCATTGTGATTCAGGAGAGTTTTATCTTCTGTACTTCTGATTTGATTTGTGGGCTGTGACTAGCATTAAAAAAAAAAAAGAATAGAAAATAAGAGTATATTGCACACAGTAAAAAAATTTTATGAAATTTTTGTTTCACATATATGTGTGTGTATGTGTGTATTAGGTGATGACTCAAAAGCATTTCTTATGCTGTTTTAAGTTAACTATATAATGACACATCACTGGTAATAGTGATAATAAATTGGCCATTTTCATGAAAAAACTATTTTGATAAAGAGATCTTATTTGCTTCTTGACCTTGTGATTTGAATTACAGTTTACCCTTGTACAACAGGGGTTTGAACTATGTGGGTCTACTTATATGTGGGTTTTTAAAAATAAATACACTATAGTATGGTAAATGTACTTTCTCTTCCTTATTATGATTGATTTCCTTAATAATTTTTTTTTTTTTTTTTTTTTTTGGTCGTCAGGGCACCTGTGTGGCTCAGTCGAACATCTGGCTCTTGATCTCAGCTCAGGTCATGATCTCATGGTTCATGAGTTCAAGCCTGGCTTTAGGCTCTGCACTGACAGTGTGGAGCCTGCTTAGATTCTGTCTCTTCCTCTTTCTGCCCCTCTCCTGCTCATTCGTATGTGCTTTCTCATGCACGCATGTGTGCGATGTCTCTCTCTCAAATAAACTTAAAAAAGATTTTTTTTGGTCTAGCTTACTTTATTGCGAGATACAATATATAATACACATAATACAAAATATGTGTTAATCAAATGTTTACGTAATTGGTAATGAGCAGGAGGCTGCTACTTAAGTTTTCAGGGTCAAAAGTTACATGTGGAATTTTGACTGCACCTCTAACCTCCATCTTGTTCAAGGGTCAACTGTAGTAAGCTCCTGAAAAATTTAAGTAGATCATCTATTAGAGATGTTACATATAGGATGAATCTTATCTGTCTGTCTATCTATCTATCTATCTATCTATCTATCTATCTATCTATTTAGAGTACAAGTGGGGAAAAAAGGCAGAGAGAGAGAGAAAATCCCAAGTAGGCTCTATGTTCAGCACAGAGCCCAACACAGGGCTCAATCCCACCACCCTGGGATCATGACCTGAGCTGAAATCAAGTGTCAGATGCTCAACCAACTGAGCCCCAAATTCCAGCTTTTTAACAGAAAATTTGACTTCCCTGGTTCTTTTCAAGTAATAGTTCATATTTCTAACTTATTTATGGTCCTATTCCTAGAAAATGATGTATTCTTTTTGTACAGCCTGGATCTGTAGGTGTGTTTTGCTTTTTATAGTTTTCTGTGTTTGCAGTTTTTCTAAGTTCAGTGTAGGGGAAAAAACAACATGGAAAAATGTAAAGCAAAGCTCTTTGGACCTTAAGGATGAATTAGAGTTTAAGAAAACTTGCTGTGGCCAAGGAACATTAAAAGATTTGTCTCATCTCCCGCCACCCCCTACAATGATACACTTCTCCCCCTCCCCCAAAAAGTGTTTCTCCAGCAGTACTGAAAATAACCTCAGCCTGAGTTGGCTTTGTCAGACTTGGCAGTTTTGCAAGACACAGAGCTATAGAATTTTTTACTAAATCTTTGCAAAAATATATTGTTTGCAGTAGGAATTGTGCTTCAGACTTTGCTTTTTCTTATTTCCATGCTTTCCCATGTTATTGAAAATTCTTTTTTTTTAAAGTTTTTTTTTAAATGTTTATTTATTTTTGACAGAGAGAGAGACAGAGCATGAGCAGGGGAGGGGCAGAGAGAGAGGGAGACACAAAATCCAAAGCAGACTCCAGGCTCTGAGCTGTCAGCGCAGAGCCCGACGTGGGGCTCGAACTCACAGACCGCGAGATCATGACCTGAGCCAAAGTCGGACACTCAACTGACTGAGCCACCCAGGCACCTCTGAAAATTCTTCTTTGTAGTAAATTAAAATCTCTTTTTGGGCTTTCCTCAAAAGCCTTAAATTTACCACTTTCAGGAATTTTAAATGATTTTTTTATATCTTTTCCTTGTCTATTTTCAGTTGTTGCAAATAAATTTTAACATGTTATGTATCGTTTAATAAAAGTGTAACATTTGCAGGTAATATTCTTTTCTGTAACAACTTTATGACAAATAATTTACGTGCCATATAAGTTACCCAAATAAGAATTCAGCAATTCTTAGCATAGAGTTGTTCAACTGTCACCACAGTCAATTTTAGAGTGTTTTTATCACCCCTAAAAGAAGCCCTGTACCCATTAGCAGGAATTCTTCATTCATTCCTTCCTCCAGCTCCTGGCAACTGCTAATCTACTTTCTGTCTTTAAGAACTTCCCTGTTCCGGGGGCACCTGGCTCAGTCAGTCAGTTAAGCGTCCAACTCTTTGTGTTGGCTCAGATCATGATCTCATGGTTTGTGAGTTTGAATCTCGCACAGGGCTCTGTGCTGACGGTGTGGAACTTGCTTGGGATTCTCTCTCCCCCCCACCCTACATATGCTCTTGCTCTCTCGCTCTCTCTCTCAAAATAAATAAATAAACTTAAAAAAAAAAAAAGAATTTGCCTATTCCAGACATTTCATATAAATGGAATCATAAAGTATGTGACCTTTTTTGTCTGGCTTCTTTTGTTTAGCATAATGTTTTCAAGGCTTATCCATGTTGCAGCAAATGTCATTGATTCACTTGTTTTTATTGCCTAGTATTCTGTTATGGATATACCATATTTTATTTATCCACTCATCAATTGATAGACATGTAGGTTATTCATACTTTTTCACTATTATGAGTAATGTGGTCATGAATATTTGTGTACAGGTTTTTGTGTGAGTATATGTTTTTATATCTCTTGGGTATATATACTTGGGAGTAGAAGTGTGGGGTCATAATTGACTGAAGTGTAAGAGGTCTTTTTATATATATGTTTTTAATTTTTTTAACATTTTTAGAGAGAGTGAGTGGGGGAGGGACAGAGAGAGAGGGAGACACAGAATCCGAAGCAGGCTCCAGGCTGTGAACTGATAGCACAGAGCCCAACACGGGGCTTGAACTCACGGACCGGGAGATCATGACCTGAGCTGAAGTTAAGACGCCTGACTGAATGAGCCACCCAGGTGCCCCAAGATCTTTTTATATTCTGAATACTAGCCTTTGATGAGATCTATAATGTGCAGTTTTCCCCCTCATTCTCTGAATTGTCTTTTCACTTTCTACATGGTGCACTTTAAAGCATTAAAGTTTTTAATTTTAATTAAGTCCAAATTACCTATTTTTGCTTTTATTATAATTTTTTGGTGTCATATTTAAGAAACTTGCCTAATTCAAGGCCACAAAGATGTATGCTTATGTTTTCTTTTTCTGAGAATTTTATAGTTTTTCTTAATATTTAAAGTCTGTGATCCATTTTGAATTAATTCTTGTATATGGTGTGAGGTGAGGGATCCAGCTTTATTTTTTTTGAATGTCCAGTTGCCTGGATATCCAGTTCAATCATTGTTGGAAAGGCTGTTTTCTCTGTTGAGTGTTTGACACTGTTGTCAACAGTCATTTGGCCATTAATATGAGGGTTTATTTCTGATCTCTCAGTTCTCTATAATTGATATATATCTGTTTTTATGTCATTACCACACTGTCTTGATTATTTTTGCTTTGTAGTAAATTTTGAAATCAGGAAATGCAAGTCCTCCAACTTTGTTTTTTTCCAAGATTGTTTTGCCTATTCTGAGTTCTTTTCATTTCCATATGTATTTCAGAAGCAGCTTGTCAATTCTGCAAGAAAGGCAGCTAATGTTATGTAAGGATTGCACTGAACATGTTGGTCAATTTGGAGAGTGTTGCCATTTTAACAATGTTAAGCCTCCCAATCCGTGAGCGTGGGATGTCTTTCTGTTTAGTGCTTCTTCAATATCTTTCAGCATTATCTTGTACTTTTCAGTGTACAAATCATGCATTTTTTGTTATATTTATTCCTAATAATTTTATTCTTTTTGATGCTTTTGTAAATGGAATTGTCTTAATTGCACTTTTGGATCATTCATTGCTAGTGTTACAAATATAATTGATTTTTGTATATTGATCTTGTATTCTGCAACCTTGCTGAACTCACATATTTGCTCTAATATTTCATCCATGTTAAGTAGCATGTATCAAGAGCTTTTTGCTTTCTTTTTTCCTTCCTACATCTTCCTTCCTTCCTTCCTTCCCCCCCTTCTTTCTTACTTTCTTCCTTTTCTTGGCAAAAACATAACATGAAATTCACCCTCCCAACATTTTGCAAGTGTGCAAGTAGATGCAAATTGTTGTTCAGCCCTCTTTCCACTTTCCATTTCTATGAGTTTGCTTTACATACCTCATATAAGTGGTTGCCAGGGGCTAGGTGGAGGGGTGCAGAGGTGTTATTTCCTGGGTTTAGAGTTTCAGTCACGAAGGATGGGGGGGTCTGGGGATCTATTGCGTACTTGCAATAAGCATGCCAACCAATTGGATTTGAGCCCCACCCTAACAGTCGTTTTGTGACTGATTTATTTCTGTTAGCTTAATGTCCTCAAGGCTGATCCACGTGATAGTATATGACAATATTTCCTTCTTTTTTAAAGGCTGAGTAATATTTCATTGTATGTATTTACCATGTTTTCTTTACCCATTCATGTATTGATGAACATTTAGATTGCTTCTACCTCTTAGCAACTATGAATAATGCTGCAGTGAATAATGGGTGGTATGGACTGAATTATGTTTTCCCCAAATTCACATGTTGAAGCCCAATGCTTCAATGTGAGTGTATTTTAAAAAAATTAAAACAAATTTTTTAATTAGTTTTCTTTATTTTTGAGAGGCAGAGAGAGACAGAGTGCATGTGGGGGAGGGGCAGAGAGAGAGGGAGACACAGAATCTGAAACAGGCTCCAGGCTCTGAGCTGTCAGCACAGAGCCCGATGCGGGGCCCGAACTCACGAACCGTGAGGTCATGACCTGAGCCAAAGTCGGATGCTCAACCGACTGAGCCACCCACGTGCCCCTTTTTTAAAAAATGTTTTAATGTTTATTCATTTTTGATGGGGGGGGAGGGGCAGAGAGGGAGACACAGAATCTGAAGCAGGCACCAGGCTCTGAGCTGTCAGTACAGAGCCCACTGTGGGGCTCAAACCCATGGATGTGATATCATGACCTGAGCTGCAGTCGGATGCTTAACGGGCTGAGCCACCCAGGTGCCCTCCATTGTGACTGTATTTGAAGACAGGGCCAGTAAGGAGGTGATAAAGGTTAGGGTGGGGCCCTTAATCCAATAGGTTAGTGTCCTTATAAGAAGAGGAAGAGCTACCAGAGCGTGCTCTCAAGTGCATGCGCTTCATCATGTGTTTCTCTCTCTTTCTGTCTCTGTCTCTGTCTCTCTCTCCACCCCCCTCTCTGCCACTCTGCCATGTGTGTACATGATGAGAAGGTGACTGTCTCAAGCCAAGAAAGAGAGAACTAAATTGCCTAGCACCTTGAGTTTGGACGTCCAGCATCCAGAACTGTGAGAAATAAGTTTCTATTGTTTAAGTCACACAGTCTGTGTATTCTGTTATAACAGCCTTAGCTGACTAATATAATGGTGTGTACATATCTCTTTGAGATTCTGTTTTCAGTTCTCCTGGATATATATTCAGAAGTGAGATTGGTGGATCATATGGTAGTTCTATTTTAAATTTTTTGAGGAACCTCCATATTGTTTTCATAGCATCTGCTCCATTTTGCATTCCCATCAACAGTGCCCAAGAGTTCCAATTTTCCAGATCCTTAGTAACACTTTTTAACTTTCTTTTTCTTTTCTTTTTTCTTTTCTTTAGTTTCTGTTTTTCTTTCTTTCTTTCTTTCTTTCTTTCTTTCTTTCTTTCTTTCTTTCTTTCTTTCTTTCTTTCTTTCTTTCTTTCTTTGTTATAGTAGCCATTTTAATGGGCATGAGGTGATACCTTGTGGTTTTGATTTGCGTTTCCCTCCTAATTAGTGATGTTGAGCATCTTTTCATGTGCTTATTGCCCATTCCTGTATCTTCTTTTGAGGAATGTCTATTCGGATCCATTTCCCATTTTTAAATTGGTTAGTTGTGTTTTTTGGCTTTATGCATGTGTGTGTATGTGTGTGTGCTTGAGTTGTAGGAGTTCTTTACATACTGCAGATATTGATCCCTTATCAGAGATGTGATTTGCAAATATTTTCTCCTATTCCATAGGTTGCCTTTTTAGTCTCAATAGTTTCCTTTGCTGGGCAGAAGTTTTGAAGTTTAACATAGCTCCATTTGTTTGTATTTGCTTTTGTTGTCTATTCGTTTTGTGTCATACTTACGAAATTATTGACAAATCACATGTCATAAAGTTTTTCCCCCTATGTTTGATTCTAGGATTTTTATAGTTTCAGGACTTATATTTAGGTCTTTACTTCATTTTGAGTTAGTTTTTTATATGGTGTAAGGTAAGGAAGGGTCCAACTTTTTTCTTATGCATTTGGATATCCAGTTTTCCTAGCACCATTTATTTGAAGAGACTGTTTTTTCCCCGTTGTGTTGTCTTGGCATGCTTGTTGCAGATCATTTGACCATATATGTGAGGGTTTGTTTCTGGGTGCTGTATTCCTATTCTTTTGGTCTATAAGTATGTCTTCATGCCAGCACCATACTGTTTTCATTACTGTAGCTTTGTAATGTTTCATAATCAGGAAGTGTGAGAATTCCAGATTTGTTCTTTCTCAGGATTGTTTTGGCTCTTAAGGGCCTTTTGAGATTCCACATGAATGCTTTTTTTTTTAAACCAAAAATCGATTGTATGGCCATATCACATTTTATTGATGCATTCATTAGTTGATAAAAATTTGAGTGGTTTGCAAGTTTTTATTTTCCTCTTATGACTATTGCTGCTGTGAACATTTGTGTACAAGTTTTTATGTGGATATATGTTTTCAGTCTTTTAGGTACATATCTAGGAGAGTAATTGCTGGGTCATGTGGTAATTCTATGTTTATCCTTTTGAGGATCTGCCAGACTGTTTCTCAGTGTGGTTGTGCCATTTTATATTCCCACCATCAATATATGAGGATTCCAGTTTCTCTGCATCCTTGCCAACATTTTTATTGCTTATAGCTATCCTAGTGGGTGCTGGAAGTATCACATAAAAAGGTTTTTCAGGATTGGTACAAGAAAGAACATGCCTTTTTGTCTGCTTTCCACATGGGATATTTCTTTTTTTTTTTTTTTTTTAATTTTTTTTTTCAACATTTATTTTATTTTTGGGACAGAGAGAGACAGAGCATGAACGGGGGAGGGGCAGAGAGAGAGGGAGACACAGAATTGGAAACAGGCTCCAGGCTCTGAGCCATCAGCCCAGAGCCCGACGCGGGGCTCGAACTCACGGAGCGCGAGATCGTGACCTGGCTGAAGTCGGATGCTTAACCGACTGCGCCACCCAGGTGCCCCCACATGGGATATTTCTATTGATATATCTCTGCCCACTAACTGAGAAGATATATTACATGTAATACTCTTGGAGCAAGGTTTTTCTACCTTGGCACTATTGACATCTTGTGCTGGATAATTTTTGTGTGTGTGCATGGGGGGGTGGGGGAACATATGTGCATTGTAAAATTTTTAGCAGCATTCCAGGCCTCTACCCACAGATGTCAGTGTCACCACCACCTGCAGTTGTGACAACTAAAATGGTCTCCAAACATTGTCAAATGTCCTCTGGGGAGTAAAATTGCCCCTAGTTGAGGACTTTACTGGCTTAGAGAAAGAAATACAATCATATCCTTTTTTGTCAGTCTAGATTTTGCTATTTTTTTGTCATTCACAGGAATGTTTAACTTTGCTCCGTAAAATTTTACAAAACTTTAATTTTTCTAGTAGGAAAACTCAGTTCCTGCCTTAAAATTTTGCTAAATAATTCTCAGGGAAGTTTTTCCTTAGTGAGTTTAAACTTAGATTCATAGAATAGAGAGAAAATTTTTTCATTTATTTTAATTTTTTTTAGAAAGTTTACTTTTGAAATAAAGTGATTTGGGCACATTTGCTTGTAAGGAAATTTTTAGAATTATATAAGCCAAGATGTTGAGTTAGATGGGGCCTTGAAGAAAGCTTAACATATTTTTTTGATTTTTAGATTGAAACCTAAAAAAATAATGTAATTTGTTTCAAGTAACCTTCTGATTGGTGACAGAGATAGAACCAAAACACAGAGGGGAGGTGGATTGAGGGTTAAACAGATGGTGGTGATTAAGGAGTGCACTTGTGCACTTGTGATAAGCACTGGGTATTGTGTGGAAGTGTTGAATCACTATATTGCACAGCTGAAATTGATATTACACTGTGTTAACTGGAATTTAAGTAAAAACTTAAAACAAAAAAGACCTATGGTGGGGTTTTTTGGGACAGGGGAGGTTTGCTTGTTTTTTGTTTTTGTCCTTTAAGTGGTAAAGGTAAGTTCATTTGATATGTAGGAATGGAAAGATTAGTTTGCTTTGGGGTAAAAGTCAATTTATAGTCTCATTTCAAATTATACATACAAGTAAGTGACAGATGGATTATAGTGATAAACAGTAAAAAAAAAAAAGTTTAAAAAAAGTCAGGCAATGAGAATAGAGTAAGATAGAAGTCAACATTTTAGAGCAGTGAAAATATTCTGTATGATACTGTAATGATAGAGACATGTCATTATATATTTGTCTAAATCCATAGAATATACAACACCAAAAGTGAACTGTAGACTTTGGGTGATTATGATGTGTCAATGTAGGTTCATCATATGTAAGAAATGCACCTCTCTGCTAAAGCATATTGATAATAAGGGAGGCTATGCATGTGTGAGGGCTGATGTCTGCAGGAAATATCTGTACTTCCTCAATTTTGCTGTCAGCTTAAAACTGCCCTAAAAAAAAAAAAAAAAAGAAAAAAGCCTTAAAAAAAAGGAAGAACCAAGCAAATTAAAAAAAAAAAAAAAAAAGAAGCTAACACATATCAAATCTCTGGAAAGAAAAGGCCTTTCTGTATTTAATGTGATGGGAAAATAAAAGATCCTGATAGATTGATAGTATAGAAAGTTGGGCCTTTTGCTTTTTAACAAAATAAAACTTTTGTATTCCATTAAATCCTTGGAAAGACCTGTTCTTTTGATTCCCAGGTTAGCACTTTCTCCATTACACTGTTTTACTGAGAGCATAAATTTTCCCCACCCAATTTAATTTGCTCTGTTCTTTCTGGGATAGATTATACTATAAAAGACATAGTTGTTTATATAAGTAGTTTGATATTCATTTACATATGAACGAATATCTGGGCAAAGTGAAAGCCTAGAACTTGGTTTTAAGAATTTATATTCTGGCATGCCTGGGTGGCTCAGTCGTTAAGTGTCAGGTTAAGTGTCCCACTCTTGATTTCAGCTCAGGTCATGATCTCCCTATTCATGAGATGGAACCCCATGTCACTCTCTGCGCTGACAGCTCAGAGCCTGCTTGGGATTCTCTCTCTCTCTCTCTCTCTCTCTCTCTCTCTCTCTCTCTTTCTTTCTGCCCCCTTCCCCCCACCAGTGTGCACATGCTGTTTCTCTGTCACTGTCTCTCAAAACAAATAAATAAACTTTAAAAAAGGGAGGGGCTCCTGGGTGGTTCAGTTGGTTAAGCATCTGACTTTGGCTCAGGTCATGATCTCATGGCTCGTGGGTCAAGCCCCAAGTTGGGCTCTCTGCTGACAGCTCAGAGCCTGGAGCCTGCTTTGGATTCTGTGTCTCTGTCTCTCTCCGCCCCTCCCCTGCTCACACTCTGTCTCTCTGTGTCTCTCAAAAATAAATAAACATAAAAAAATGGGGAGTCACAGGGTGCCTGGGTGGTTCAGTTGGTTGAGCATCCAACTTCGGCTCAGGTCATGATCTCATGGTTCATGAGTTTGAGCCCTTCAATGGAGCCTACTTCGGATCTTCTCTCCTTCTCTCTTTGTACCTCCCCTGCTCATGCTCTCTCTCAAAAATAAATAAACATTAAAAAAAAAAGAATTTATATTCTTAGATATTTGGGAGCAGATACATATACTTGTATGTCCATGTGAATATACGTATTATTGTAATGACATTTGACCAAATAGCATGCATATTTTACCTAAGACTTTGGAGATGTTTTTAGCGGGGTTTGTTTTGGTGGGTATTGGATAGTAGGTTATGGCTGGGTTGTTGGCTTGGTGTTTTGTTTTTGTTTTTTCTGTACAGTGTTGATGAAATTTAAGTAAAATAACATTCACCCTTTTAAGTATTCAGCTTGTTAAGTTTTGGCAAATGAATATGATTGTGTAACCACCGCCATAATCATTAAGAACATTTTCATCCTCAGAATTTTTCTTCTTGCCTGTTTACCATTGCTTCCTGCTTTCACCCCTTGCTCCAAACTATCATCAGTGTCTGTCTCTGTAATTTTGTCTCAATAATTTTATTTTTAGTATTTCATATATGTGAAATTGATTTATTAATTAGTATAATAAATTAACTTATATGGAACTAACTGTTCATTTAGAAGTATGCCTTATTGGGGCACCTGGGTGGCTCAATCAGTTAAGCATCTGCCTTCAGCTCAGGTCATGATCTCACGGTTCATGAGCTCTAGCCCCGCATCAGGTGAGGTCAAGCCTCACTTCAGGCGAGGTCAAGCCTCACTTCAGGCGAGTCCAAGCCCTGCTTTGAATGAGCCTGCTTCTCTCCTCCCCCCCTCCCCCCCCCCCCCGCTTCTCATGGGATTTTCTCTCTCTCTCCCTCTCTCTCTGCCCCTTGCTCACTTGCACCCTCTCTTTCTCTCTCTCTCTCTCTTTCTCTCTCCCTCTCTCTCTCTCTCAAAAAAAAAGGTATGCCTCATCCTTTTCGTTTTTAAAATTTTTTTTAATGTTTATTTATTTTTGAGAGAGACAGAGACAGAACGCGAGTGGGTTAGGGGCAGAGAGAGAGGGAGACACAGAATCCGAAGCAGGCTCCACGCTCTGAGCTGTCAGCACAGAGCCTGACGCGGGGCTTGAACTCATGAGCTGTGAGATCATGACCTGAGCTGAAATCAGACACTGAACCAACTGAGCCACCCAGGCGTGCCCCTATCCGTTCATTAAAAAAAAAAAAAACAAAAAAAGACTTTCAATTTCATATTAAATTAGACATTTTTGTATTTGTGATATTCCACATATATGTATATGTACATTTAAAAAAATTTTATTACATTTATTTATTTTTGATAGAGAGAGACAGAGCACAAGTTGGGGAGGGGCAGAGAGAGAAGGAGACACAGAATCTGAAGCAGGCTCCAGGCTCTGAGCTGTCAGCACAGAGCCTGACGTGGGGCTCACACTCACAAACTGCGAGATCATGACCTGAGCCGAAATTGGACGCTCAACCAACTGAGCCACCCAGGCGCCCCTGTATATGTACCTTTGTATGTGAAGTTATCCTATGCATAGTCTTTTGTGTCTGACTTATTTCATTAGTATGTTTTTTAGATTCAACCATGTTACATGTATCGGTAGTTCGTTCCTTTTTATTACTGAGTAGTATTCTTATGGCTATTTTGAATTATTGTTATAAATGAATATCTTGTATACTGGTCTTTGTGTGAACATATGTTTTCATTTCATAGAGTACATAGAAGGGAAATTGCTAAGTAACATGGGAAGTATATGTTTACTTTTATAAGGAACTGCCCAACTTTTCCAAAGTGGCTGTACTGTTTAGCATTGTCACCAGCAATGTATGAGAGCTCTGATTGCTCCACATGATTGTTCGGGTTGTTTTTTGTGTTTGTTTATATATGTAGTTATATCGTGATTTTTAGAGAGTTTAGTAAGTCTATTCTGTACGTGAGACTTTTTTGGGTAGAAATATTTTTTGTGGAGGTTGCCAGATTTTTTGTTGTTGTTTTTGTTTTTTTGTTTTTTGTTTTCTTAGAGCACTAGACATGTGATCAACTTTGAATCAAACAATGCACTCTTTTATTTACCTTTTTTTACCTATAGAATTAACTCTCCATTATCTTATTATTATCTTATTATGAACTCTCCATATCTTATGCTTCTTAATCTTTAAAAAACTGAACCAAATAACTTCCTTGGGAATTAGACTTTTTCTTTTTTTAAAGAATAGTAAATATGTGAGATTCTTGCTACATTCCATCACCATAAACTTCAGGGTAGTGTGTCAGTCCTTTTATTACAGATAACTTCCAAAATATACAAACATAATTGTATATAAACAACTTAAAACTTGAAAATTAATATGCTAGTGAGAATTCTATATAGTTAATTATGCACAATAACTTGTAGTTTCTAAACTTTTACATTTGCTTCTGTTTTTACTACTTGATCTGTCTGTAAACCATGGTGATGGGCCCATTAGTTGTGTATAATAAAGACTGTACCAGCAATGACAACTCATAATCTCACCACTTTTTGGAATATATCCTCCCAGATCTTTTACACACACACACACACACACACACACACACACACACACACACACTTTCTTCTCCCTTCCTCTCTCTCTCATACATAATGAACAAAAATGAAATTATGTTGTCAGTGTTTAATATGGTCTTTTCTATTAAACAATATATTATAGTTATCAAATCTAAACAACTTTCCATGGCTTCATAGTGTTTTATTTTGGAATATACTACGATTTTGATAGCCTAAATATTTATCTGAGAGAACTGATTATTTCCAGTTTTTACTGTTATAAATGATGTTCCAATAAGTACACTCATACATATTTATGTATTCTTTTTTTTTTTCGTATAAAAATTTAAAAGAGAATTTGGGGCCTAAGGTCATTTACATTTAAAGTTTTTATGTAATGGGGTGCCTGGCTTGCTTAGTCTGTGGAGCATGTGAATCTTGATCTCATGATTGTAAACTCGAGCCCCACATTGGGTATAGAGATTACTTAAAAATAAAATCCTTAAAAAAATTATGTAAAACACTAAGTTGCTCTCCAGGAAAGCTGTGGCAAATTATGTAGATAAAGGATATTTTTAGGATATTCTAAAATTTATTCTTTTTTTTTTTTTTTTTTAAAGAATAGCTACTGAGAATGACCACTGATTACAACATGGGAAGAAAAACTGAGTCATCCAAAGCCTTCTTATGAAATTCTTATGTATTTGTTTACAGTTTTTTGACTTGTTTATTTGTATGGGTACTATTATGTTCTATATGTATACTGTATCTTATTCTCACCATATCTCCAGACTTAGAACATTGCCTAGCATAGAACAGGCACTTAATAAATAGTTGACTGAATCATTAATGAGTGATTGTTTTGTCGGCCCCAGGATATATAAACCTCTTGGTGGTTTGAGCCTGGCTTATCTGTTGTTGTTATTTGTGGTTTACTGTTGTTGTGAATTAGGGGAGAACAATGTATCTCATTGCTGTTTGAGAGTGCTTGGATTACCTAACAGATTTTGTCAGCTCATAGTTGTTGAGTGTGTATGTATTTGTGTGTTTTAATCAGCTTTTGATTGCCTTTCTCTTTAGACATCTATGCAGAAAAGAGTTCATAACTGATAAGAGTGATTTATTATACTTAAACTGTTTATACGAATAGTATGGTTTATGTTGAGTACCTCCATTTCTTCTGGGAGTTTGGCATTTTGGTTTGTGCTAAGTAGAGGGTGCCTGCATGACGAGTCCCCCGATAAAAACTTCGGACACTGAATCTCTAGTAAGCTTCCTTGTTTAGACAGTATTTTATACATATTGTCATAATTCACTGCTGGAGGAATTAAGTGCCTCTTGTATGACTCCATGGGGAAAAGACTCTTGAAGCTTGTACCTCGTTTTCTCAGATTTTGCTTCACAGGGCTTTTCCCTTTGCTGATTTTGGTTTGTATTATTTTACTGGAAAAAATTACAGCTGTTGAGTATGAGTTCTGTGAGTCCTGTCAGTGAATCACTGAACCCATCTTAAAGATGCATCTTATGAAGATTATAATCTTCTTCCCACTCTGCTCTCTCTTTGACGTTATGGGAATGTCAGAATGACAGTTTAATCTGTTATAATCTGGATGCAGAAATATAAATTAAGGGATAATTGTTTAATTTTTGAAAGGATTGGAATAATAAAAGACTTCTGTACTTGATTATAATCAAATTTTAGAAATTTTTATACCAGATTTTATAGGGACATTTCTGTTACGTTAAGCCACTATTTCCCTTGGGTATTTCTTAATAGCATTGTAATGATACTCTGAAATCCCAGTTTTGTTTGTCCTAAGAAATTTGTGTTCTAGGAAAGGGATATTGTTGCTTCAACTATTCCATTATTTGCCCCATTACTGCAAGGTTCTTGTGTTGTTTATTTTAGATAGTTCATTTTGACACTTAGATAAACAGAAGCCAAAAACACAAACATAACCAGAATTAGTCCCTGAACTTTGTTCCAGGGTAAAGATAAGACATTTAGACTTCTCCAGTACAGATAAATATTGTTACAGCTACTGAAAAATGGGTGTTATGTGACTCTTGGGTTGTTTGGACAGACAGTGAAGGTCTTAAAAAAAATCCTGCCAACAAAAACTAAAATGAGAATTTACATTTATCCGCAGAACCCGTTTTTAAAAGGACTATAGATTTGACTCAATAAAACATCTCTATATAGTAGTTATTTACAACATGCAAAAAAAAATTTCTCTGAACTATGTTATCCTGTTCTTGTTCAGCTTTTTACTGTGTTTCTGCCTTTTAAAAAATGGACTGGAGTGCCTGGGTTTCTATTAAGCATTGGACTCTTAATTTCAACTCAGGTCATGAGATTGTGCTCTGTGTCTGGGCATCGAGCCTGCTTAAGATTCTCTCTCTCTCTCTCTCTCTCTCTCTCTCTCTCTCTGTCTCTCTCTCTGTCTCTCTCTCTGTCTCTCTGTCTCTGTCTCTCTCTGTCTCTCTGTCTCTCTCTCTCTGTCTCTCTCCCTCTCCCTCTGTCTCCCTCCCTCTCCCTCTCTCTCCCTTCCCTCTCCCTCTCTCTCCCTCTCCCTCTTTCTCTTGCTCTCTCTCTCCCTCTTCCTCTCCCTCTCTCTCTGCCCCTCCCTCGCTTGCTCACTCGAATGCTGTCTCACTCTCTCTGTCAAAAAAAAGTGAATAAAAAATGGACTTAGTTGAGGTATAAACTGCATGTGTTTAAACTGTACAGTTCAATGCATTTTTGTAGTTGTATACTCATGAAAGCCTCCCACCACAATTGGCATACAAAATATTTTCATCATCTCCCCAAAGATTCTGCATGTCCCTCTATATTCTGTTTTTACCTTTGCCCCTAGCACCAGCCAACCACTGATCTGCTTTAGATTACTCTGTATTTTCTAGGATTTCATATAAATGGAATTTTCATATTAATGAAATTCTAGGATATGTTCTCATACATAGTGTTATTCACAGTGATATCATTTTCACAAAGATATTGAGATTCATCCTTATTTGTTGCATGTATCAATAGTTTATTCCTTTTACTGTTTAGTAGTATTATATGAATATGTTACACTTTATTGACCCATTCACCAATTTATAGACTTGGGTTGCTTCCAGTTTGGGGGCTATTTTAAATAAAGCTACTATTATACTAGTTTTTGCATAGACATATGGTTTCATTTTGCTTGTATGCTCTTCCTTTTGTTCATTTAGAAAAGAAAAAATGGTTCTCATAATACTTTTTGTCCTTGGCAAAAAAATAGGGGAAGGAAACACATCAATCATTTACTCATTAAATAAACATATATTGAATGCTAGGCATAGTGTCACGTGCTAAAGACACAGTGGTGTACAAGAACTCAGACTCTGCTGTCATAGAGTTTATAATTTGGTGAATTAAGCCAGGCACATTACAATAATAAGTGTGGAGATTTTGTGAAGAATCCAATCCTAGAGAGCATATAATATGAGTTCCCCCTTCACTTGTCTAGGGTGATTAGGGAAAGATTGTTTGAAGAAGAAAAGTTAAAGTGAATAGGACTTAAGTAAGTGATGCATTCTAGGTAGAGGGAGTAGAATTCATGAAGGCTTTCACGTGAGAAAGAATGGTACTCTGTGGCTTCTGTTGGGATGAAGGTAGAGGGAAGGATTTGCAGCTGCTAGATCATGCAGGCCCTTATACACCATCTTAAGGATTTGGGAAATGAAAATCAAGCAAAGCAATAACATGGTCCAGTTGTGGATCTCAGCTAAATTTATACTGTGGTCAGGTTTTTTGAATAAGTACTTTATAGTCAATTTATTTCCCCAAATTCTATCTTTCATCTTTAATTCTGCTGATTACCTTTAATCATAAATTTTAGTAAGGAATGCTGTTAATTTTAAGTTTTGGTAAAGAATGTCAAGAAGATGAGCAGAACATTGGAGTAAGACTGAGACCATTCCTCATGTTATTTTCTTATTTATTCTGATTAAGCAGAATTTATTTATTTTTTGATTAAGTAGAATTTATCCTGGGTTTCCACCAAAAAACTGCTAGAACTGATCCATGAATTCAGCTAAGTGGCAGGATATAAAATCAATGCACAGAAATTGGTTGCATTCCTATATGCCAACAATGAAGCAACAGAAAGAGAAATCAAAGAATCGGTCCCATTTACAATTGCACCAAAACCCATAAAATACCTGGGAATAAATCTAACCAAAGAAGTGAAAAATCTATACACTGAAAACTATAGAAAGCTTATGAAAGAAATTGAAGAAGATACTAAAAAATGGAAAAGTATTTCATGCTCCTGGATAGGAAGAACAAATATTGTGGAAATGTCAATACTACCCAAGCAATCTGCATATTCAATGCAATCCCTATCAAAATAACACCAGCATTCTTCACACAGAACAAACCATCCTAAAATTTGTATGGAACCAGAAAAGACCCCGAATAGCCGAAGCAATCTTGAAAAAGTAAACCAAAGCAGGAGGCATCATAATCCCAGACTTCAAGCTATACTACAAAGCTATAATCATCAAGACAGTATGGTACTGGCACAAGAACAGACATTCAGATCGATGGAACTGAATAGAGAACCCAGAAATGGACCCACAGACATATGGCCAACTAATCTTTGACAAAGCAGGAAAGAATATCCAGTGGAATAAAGACAGTCTCGTCAGCAAGTGGTGCTGGGAAAACTGGACAGTGACATAAAGAAAGATGAACCTGGACCACTTTCTTACACCATACACAAAAATAAACTCAAAATGGATGAAAGACCTAAATGTAAGACAGGAAGCCATCAAAATCCTCAAGGAGAAAGCTGGCAAAAACCTCTTTGACCTTGGCCTCAGCAACTTCTTTCAGTACATCTCCAGAGGCACGGGAAAAAAAAGCAAAAATGAACTCTTGAGACCTCATCAAAATTAAAATCTTCTGCACAGCAAAGGAAACAATCAGCAAAACTAAAAGGCAACCAACAGAATGGGAGAAGATATTTGCAAACGATTATCAGATAAAAGGTTAGTATCCAAAATCTATAAAGAACATATCAAACTCAACACTCAAAAAACAAATAATCCAGTGAAGAAATGGGGGAAAGACATGAATAGACACTTCTCCAAAGAAGACATCCAGATGGCCAACCAACACATGAAAAAATGCTCAACATCACTCATCATCAGGGAAATACAAATCAAAACCACCAGGAGATACCACCTCACACCTGTCAGAATGGCTAACATTAACAACTCAGGCAACAACAGATGTTGGCGAGGATGCTGAGAAAGAGGATCTCTTTTGCACTGTTGGTGGGAATGCAAACTGGTGCAGCCGCTCTGGAAAACAGTATGGAGGTTCCTCAAAAAACTAAAAATAGAACTACCCTACAAGCCAGCAATTGCACTACTGGGTATTTATCTGAGGGATATAGGTATGCTGCTTTGAAGGGGCACATGCACCCAATGTTTATAGCAGCACTATGGACAATAGCCAAAGTATGGAAAGAGCCCAAATGTCCATCGATGGATGAATGGAGAAAGAAGATGTGGTATGTGTGTGTGTGTGTGTGTGTGTGTGTGTGTATATATATGTATACACACACACACACACACACACACACACACATATATATATATATATATATATATATATATATATATATATATATACAGAGGGTTACTGGAGGGGTTGTGGGAGGGGCGATGGGCTAAATGGGTAAGGAGCATTAAGGAATCTACTCCTGAAATCATTGTTGCACTATATGCTAGCTAACTTGGATGTAAATAAATAAATAAATTAATTAAAATAAATAAATAAATATCCTGGCTAAGCGTGGCTGGCTCAGTCAGTGGAGCATGTGACTTTTAATCCTCGGGGGGCCATGAGTTCAAGCCCTGTGTTGAGCATGGAGCTTACTTAATTTAAAAAAAATTTGTTTTTGAGAATTTAAATATCAGGGGTGCCTGAGTGGCTCAGTCGGTTGAGTGTCTGACTTCAGCTCAGGTCATGATCTCACAGTTTGTGAGTTCGAGCCCTGCGTCGGGCTCTGTACTTGGGGCCCGGAGCCTGCTTCAGATTCTGTGTGTGTGGGTCTCTCTCTCTGCTCCTCCCCTGCTCACACTCTGTCTCTCTCTCAAAAATAAATAAAGATGAAAACATTTTTTTAATAAAAAATAAAAAAGAATTTAAATATCAAAATACTACTGGAATACTGGTGTTTTAAACTTCCATTTAGCTAAGAAAAGGCTATTTGCAGGAAACAAATTTGGCAAGAGGCCTGATATATAATGCTTGGTTATAGTCTGATGACCTTTTGTAACTTAGTAACACGTTATGATATTAAGAACTCTTTTATAGTATTTGATCTGAGGAAAAGGAAATTTTTATGGAGGATCAGGGTTGTTAAAATTGTGACAATTGTAACAGTTTACAATTGTACTTTAAAGAGTGGTGCCTGGGTAGCTTAATCTGTTGGGCATCCAATTTTGGCTTAGGTCCATGATCCCACAATTTGTGGGTTCAAGCCCCACATCCTCTGTGCTCACAGCTCTGAGCCTGGAGTCTGCTTCAGATTCTGCATCTCGCTCTTTCTCTGAGCGACCTTCCCCTGCTTGCGCTCTGTATCTCTCAAAAATAAATAAACGTTAAGAAAAAAAATTGTACTTTAAAGAATAAAAACAAAAAGTGAGTATAATCTCATGCTATTTTTGTTTATATGTGGTGCCTTGTGTATATATTATATAAACTACTAGAGCTGCACTATGTAATATGTACTAATATAGCCACTAAGCTGTATTAGTGAACTTGAGCTGTCAAAACACAATACCTTGATTGAATGGCTTAAACAACAGGAATTTCTTTCTCATGGTTCTGGAGGCTTGGAAGTCCAAGTTCAAGATACTGGCTCATTCTGTTCTCTGGTAAGCACTGTCTTCCTCATTTGCAGATGCCATCTTCTGGCTGTGTTCTCACACGGTAGAGAGGGATGAGTGAGAGACAGGAAGCCAGCTGTCTTGTTTCTCTTCTTATTAGGGTGCGAATCCCATCGTGAGGTTCCCACCCTCAGGTTACAACTCAACCTGATTACCTCCCAAAGGCTCCATCTCTAAACACTTGAAGTTAGGGCTTCAACATGAATTTTGAGTGAGACATAAGTCCATAGCAGTATCTGTTTAAATTTACATTTAGGTGCACCTGGGTGGCTTAGTCAGTTAGGCGTCCCAACTTCAGCCCTAGGTCATGATCTCGCTGTTCCTGAGTTCTAGCCTTCCACCAGTCTCTGTGCTGTCAGCTCAGAGCCTGGAACCTGTTTCCAATTCTGTGTCTCCTCTCTCTCTGTGCACCTTCCTTATTCATACTCTGTCTGTCTCTCTCAAAAAATAAACGTTAAAATTTTTTTTTAAATTTACATTTAAATTAACTGAAGCTTAAAAAAATTAAAATAAACAATAAAAAAATTCAGTGGCTTAGTTGTATTAACCATATTTCAGGTGTTGAATAGCCATATATATCTATTGACTGTTTTATTGTACAGAACAGATTATAGAATATTTCTGTACTTGCAGAAAATTCTATTGGATAGTACTGATTTAGAGAATATTTGGAGGCCTTTCAAGATCATTACAGATCATAAGAAAGATGTTAGTCCCATTTTGGGTAAGAGGCAAAGCTCTGATTGCTTCTGACTTGGAGTCTGCTGTCCTTCCTGAAAAACTATTATAATGAACTCTTTTAAAAAGTAGAGTTTTTTGTTTCGGTGCAATGATTAGTTTCATTTTAACGTTTTTGTTTTTTTAAACCTGCTTGCTGTATTATCATCATAGTGTATTCTTTTGTATAATTTTTACTTTAAAGGAGTATTGCTAATTACTTGTTTCAGATCTTATCAGAAAGATTGTTTCTATATGTATAGCACTTTTCAAAGCCCTTTCATATATCGCTGCAAGTCATGGTGAACCTGAGTTTGGAGATGGCATATACAGTGTATGTAACTTCACTTGTGGGTATCTCCTAGATGGTGCAGTGTAGTATGAACTGTTCTTTCTGATAACAACAGGTGTATCAGGTCATTGGTATTCTTTCTTCCCTCCCTTCCTTCATTTATTTTTTTAAAGTGCCAAATACCAATTTGTTCATTTTAGAGGGAGGGGATATGCCATTCTAGTAACCCATATACCGGTGGTCTGCCACATTGCCCCTATTTTCAAAATAGATGTATCATCTAACTGTCTGTCTACACTAGTATTATTATTGATCCAAAATAATAAGTGAGATTTTCTTTTAAGTTGTATTTATTCATTTATTTAGGTAGTCTCTGTACCCAACATGAGGCTCGAACTCAGGACCCTGAAATCAAGAGTTGCATACTCTTTAGACCAAACCAGCCAGGTGCTCCAAAATAATGAATGAGATTACACTTCATATTGTAAGATTTTGAGCTAGACCAATAGCCTTATATATGTTGGGGTTTTGTATTTGTCGTGGTCACATCTAGTTCAGTTAATTATTGCTTTGTACTATGAAGGATTTTGTTCGTTGCTTCATTCCCAGTCACTGTGAAGGTGCTCTATAATTATTCATTGAACAAACTTAGAACCAATGACAACTGTCTTATAAATACTTTACAGTCTCATATAGCATCTAACACAATACTGTGTATGTATTGGCCACTGAGTCAGTTCTTGTTTATTAATGTGTGCTCCTTATATGTACTATACTAAGACATCCATTTCAAGATTTTTCATAAGTGGAGATCTGGTTAAAATAGAGAATACTTAAAAAACTTTAGCCATTTCTTATAAACTGTCAAATAATAAAATTCTATAATAAAGTCCCATGTAATAGATCTTGATATTGGCTCTATTATAGGGATCTGTATTAGCATAGCTTATTTATAGGGATATGAGTGAATAGTTTCTCATAACAAATTTTCTGGTGATTTCTTCAGCAATATACATCTATAATGATTTTTTTAGAATAAAAAAATCAAACAGTAGAATGAGGCATTGCTACTCAACAACAAAAACATAGGTTACAAAGGGGGGCCTGGCTGGCTCAGTCAGTAGAGCATGCAACTCTTTTTTTTTTTTTTTTTTTTAAACATTTTTATTTATTTTTTGGGACAGAGAGAGACAGAGCATGAACGGGTGAGGGGCAGAGAGAGAGGGAGACACAGAATCGGAAACAGGCTCCAGGCTCTGAGCCATCAGCCCAGAGCCCGACGCGGGGCTCGAACTCACGGACCGCGAGATCGTGACCTGGCTGAAGTCGGACACTTAACCGACTGCGCCACCCAGGCGTCCCAGAGCATGCAACTCTTAATCTCAGGGTTCAAGCCCCCTGCTGGGCATGGAGCCTACTTAAAATAAAATTTAAAAAATGAAAACATGGATTACAAAGTTTCTTTGTTTTTTTTTTTTTTTAAATAAATGACTGGACATATTCAGCTTAAATGGCATATTAACACATTGCCAATTTTATATACTGATACTTTTTTGCTGAAAACATTCATTTACCACATCTATAAAATTGATTTTTTTTAAAATTTGAATGCTTCATTCTCTTATTTTCTTTGTCAGTGTCTTGTGTTAGAATTTGGCCTCTATTATTTCAATCTCTCCTTTTTACCCCTTTTGTATCTCTGATTTTAACAGATATTCAAAGTAGATGCCAGCCAAGACATAATCATTTCTTTCCTCTTCACATTTTTCTTTATTTTAAAAAGTTGCCTTCATTTTGACATATGAATTTTTTATATTCTTTGAACCAATTTTCTTATTTATTTTGTTCTTCAGTATGTATCTGCCTATAAGTAAACTGATACTTATAACTACAATTTTCATGTCTGCCAAATCTCTCTAAAGTATAAATTGGTATTTATTTATTTAGAGGGGAAGAGAGAGCAGGAATGGGGCAGGGGCAGAGGGAGAGAGTGTCCCAAGCAGGCTCCATCCATGCTCAGCACGGATCACTACTCCAGGCTTGATCTCCAGACCTTTAAGATCATGACCTGAGCCAAGATCAAGAGTTGGATACTTAACCGACTGAGCCACCCAAGCACCCCAGTTATCACTAAGTTTTAAAAAGCTTTTGTAGAGTTAGTTTGAAAAATCTGTTCTCTATAATTGTGTACAATTTCTAGAGTTTTACATTTATAGGCCTAGCTTGTGTGCTATATCTTGAAGATAGAAAAAGTGTAGGCTGTTCTCAAAATGTTGGACTGAGAAAGTAAGATGTCCTGCTGCCAAAAATAAGGTTGTTTTCATACTGTCTTTGCTAGAATCCTTGCTTTTTTTCTTTAAGCATTTCCATTTGATTAAGTGAACTCTCTTCCTTTGCTTTCTAAAGTTCTAGTTTTTTGGAATCTTATCACTGTTTTTGTCAGCTACTACCTGGATACTCAGATCTAGAATGTTCACACCCCTTCTTTTAACCCATTTTTAGTTATTTGGCAAACATGATTTATTCAATAGAATTTTACTTAATTCTGTTAAATAAAAGTAATGAAAATTGCATATCATGGAGAAATAGAACATTATTTAGAATTCTTAGAAATTGATTCTACATTTGAAAAATATATGAAGTTAAAGAGGCCAAAAAAAAAAAAAAGCCACAGTGTTTAAATTGGCATTAGAATACTCATGCTATTAAGAATCCTAAGAGTACTTTTTTCTTTCTTTCAAGTAGGTTTCACATCCAACATGGGGCTCAAATTTATGACCCTGAGATCAAGAGTCACATGCTCTACTAACTGAATCAAACAGGAGCCCAAGAGTACTGTTAAACAGAGAGGAAGAACATCCTTGTACTTACTTACATCTTGAAGGATGTAATTAAAAATTCAATAAACTTTGATGAATCTTACAAACAATAATATTTAAATTTAAAAAGTTCCAGGATTCTGTGAACTACTTGTCATGCAGATTTCTTTTAAAAAAAAATTTTTTTTTTCAATGTTTATTTATTTTTTTTTGGGACAGAGAGAGACAGAGCATGAACGGGGGAGGGTCAGAGAGAGAGGGAGACACAGAATCGGAAACAGGCTCCAGGCTCCGAGCCATCAGCCCAGAGCCTGACGCGGGGCTCGAACTCACGGACCGCGAGATCGTGACCTGGCTGAAGTCGGACGCTTAACCGACTGCGCCACCCAGGCGCCCCGCAGATTTCTTTTTAAAGTAAACTGTACACCCAATGTGGGGCTTGAGCTCATGACCCCAAGATCAAGAGTTGCATGCTCTACCAACTGAGTCAGCCAGGCACCCCAATTTTATGCATATTTTAGTAAACACCCTCAAACAATGCCAAATGCTGTTTATGGATACATATATATATGTAGTAAAAATATGAAACCATAGATTTAAAGGTTAAATACAAATTTCATGAGTGCAGTTTCTTCTCAGGAAACAGGATCAGGGAAGGGTCCAGAGAAATTTCCAGGTGTAAATGTAACATTTAGAGTGGATTCAAGCTATTTAAGCCCAAGTATTAACATTTGTTTTATTTGGATGGTGGGTGATGTGGTTTATGTCATACTTTTCTGTGGTTTGAAAATTTGTTTTATTAAAAGGAGAAAAAAATCAATAGGAAAAATAAAATTAGTATTAAAAGAAGTAAAAAAAA
The DNA here is from genome assembly GCF_028749965.1 of Puma concolor. Classification (NCBI taxonomy): domain Eukaryota; kingdom Metazoa; phylum Chordata; class Mammalia; order Carnivora; family Felidae; genus Puma; species Puma concolor. The sequence goes on from NC_141674.1 coordinate 189,788,534, forward strand.
AAAAAAAAAAAACCCAGACATGGTACATACTATAAAGACTGAATAATGGCCTGGAAGAATACTTCAACAAGCTCTCACAAGAGCAGAGGAAAAAATGAAAATAGTGAAATAGAATGTACTGATTTTGGAGACTATGGATTCATAATATTACTGTCATTTCTGAAGCAGAGATAAGAAAAAGGAATGAAAACTGTTATCAAAGCATAAATCAGTATTGTTTTCCTATTCTGAAAGAAGACCGAACTCTTTGCATTGAAAGGATTCAGGATATCAACAAACATATGATAAAAAGAGAACAGTACTTAGCTGATGCTAATAAATTGGTTGGATTAAAAAAAGAAGGAAAATCTATAAACATTTGTAATTAGTCCACCATTCCCAGGTTGGTGAAGAGGAACTAAAATCTAGCTTCACCTCTGAAAGTCTAATGCTCATTATGAGTTGTGCTAACAATTCTGACACAAAAATGATTCCAGGATAGAGAGGAAGCAAGAAAATCTGAGTTTTTTTTTTTTTAATTTTTTTTTTAACGTTTATTTTTGAGACAGAGACAGAGCATGAACGAGGGTGGGGGCAGAGAGAGAGGGAGACACAGAATCCGAAGCAGGCTCCAGGCTCTGAGCCATCAGCCCGGAGTCCGACACGGGGCTCGAACTCACAGACCGTGAGATCGTGACCTGAGTTGAAGTCGGACGCTTAACCGACTGAGCCACCCAGGCGCCCCAAAAATCTGAGTTTTAAATCAGAAGCAGCAGTTCATTTGGCAGAGAATTGATTGGATTCAGTTGACTACCTAATCTAAGGAAAATTAAAAATCACATTTTTTTTACATTCTCTTATTTGACAAACATATTCACATAATTGAATTAATTATGTATATTATATTTTCCTGTCTTCCTTTTAAAAATCAAGAATCATATCATAAATTTCCTTTGTACCTCCCTACTGTGGGGGTGAGATAGCATTTTGGAGAGGATGTTTCTTTTACCAGCAAAGCTTTTTTGCATATTGCAGAATATTTAGTACCGCTGGCCATGGGCTTAAAGCTTAATGAAGACCCCCCCCCCAGTCATGTGACAACCAAAACAAAACAACAAACAAAATAAATGCGTTCCTCAGAAATACTGTGGATTGGTTCCAGACACTACAGTAAAGTGAATATCACAGTTAAGTGAGTCAAATGGGGGGGCACCTGGGTGGCTCAGTTAGTTAAGTATCTGACTCTTGGTTTCGGCTCAGGTCATGATCTCATGGTTTTGTGAGTTTGAACCCCACATCGGGCTCTGTGCTGGCAGCACAGAGCTTGCATGGGATTCTCTCTCTCTCTCTCTCTCTCTCTCTCTCTCTCTCTCTCCCTCTCTCCCTTTCTCTCTGCCCCTCCCCCACTTGCCCTGCCTCTGTCTCTCTCAAAATAAACTTTAAAAAAATGAGTTAAATGAATTTCTTGGTTTCCCAGTGCATATAAAAGTTATGTTTACACTATATTGTAGTCTACTAAGTGTGCAATAGCATCATATCTAAAAACAATGTACTTACCTTAATTTAAAAATACTTTATTGCTGGGGCACCTGGGTAGCTCAGTCAGTTAAGCATCTAACTCTTGATTTTGGCTCAGGTCATGATCTCACGGTTGGTGAGATCCAGCCCAGTATTGGGCTCTGTGCTGACCGTATGGAGCCTGCTTAGGATTATCTCTCTCCTCTTTCCCTCTTTCCCCCGCCCCCACCAAATAAATAAATAAGCTTCAAAAAATAAAAATATTTTATTGCTAAAAAATACTGACCCTCTTCTGAACTTTCAGTGAGTTATCATCTTTTTGCTAATGGGGGGTCAGAGTGTCTTATCTTGATGTTGGTTGCTTTTGACTGATCAGGGTGGTGGTTGTTGAAGTTTGGGGTACCTGTGGCAATTTCTTAAAATAAGACAACAGTTTGTTTCATCAATTGACTCTGCCTTTCAAGGACAAATTCTCTGTAGCACATAATACTTCTGATAGCATTTTAATCCACAGTAGAACACTTTCAAAAATGGAATCAATCCTCTCAAAATCTGCCACTCCTTTATCAGCTAAGTTTATGTAATGTTCTAAATCTTTTGTTGTCATTTCAACAGTCCTTACAGTGTCTTCATCAGGAGTAGATCTGTCTTAAGAAACCACTTTCTTTGCTCATCTGTAAGAAGCAGCTCCTCATCTGTGCAAGTTTTATCATGAGATTGCAACAATTTAGTCATATCTTCAGACTCTCCTAATTCTAGTTCTGTTGTATTTTTCTCCATATATGCAATTACTTACTCCGTTGAAGTCTTGAACTCCTCAGTTATCCATGAGAGTTGGAATCAGCATCTTCCAAACTCCTGTTCATTTTGATACTTTGACCTCTTTCCATGAATCATTAATGTTTTTAATGGCAACCTGAATGGCAAATCCTTTCCAGAAGTTTTTCAATTTACTTTGCCCAGATCCATCAGAGGAATCACTGTTTATGGCAGCTATAGCCATACACATGTATTTCTTTTTTTGTTTGTTTATTTATTTTGAGAGAGAGAGAGAGAATGAGTTTGGGAAGGGCAGGAAGGGAGAGAGAGAGAGAATCCCAAGCAGGCATTGCACTGTCAGCGCAGACCCCTCCTTGGGGCTCAAACCCACGAATCGTGAGACCATGACCTAAGCCCAAAACACTGGTCAGACAGTTAACCACCTGAGCCACCCAGGCGCTCCACAATGTATTTCTTAAATAATAAGACTAGAGGGGTGCCTGGGTGGCATAGTCAGTTGAGTGTCTGACTCTTGATTTCAACTCAGGTCCTGATCTCACAGTTTGTGAGATCGAGCCCTGCAGTACAGAGCCTGCTTGGGATTCTCTCTTCCTCTCTCTGCCCTTTCCCTGCTTGTGCGTGCTCTCTAAAAATAAATAAATAAAGTTAAAAGAAATAATAAGACTTGAAAGTCAAAATGACTCCTGGATCTATGGGGTGTAGAATAGATGTTATGTTAGCAGGCATGAAAGCAACATTAATCTCTTTGTCCATCTTGATCAGAACTCTTGAGTGACAAGGTGCATTTTCAGTGAGCAGTAATATTTGGAAAGGTTTTTTTGTTTTGTTTTTTTCTGAGCAGTAGGTCTCAACAGTGCACTTAAAATATTCAGTAAACCATGTTGTAAACAGATGTGCTGTCATCTAGTTTTCTTGTTCTTTTATGGAATATAAGAAGATAGATTTAGCATAATTCTTAGGGACCATAGGATTTGGGGATTAGTCAGTGAACATTGGTTTCATTTTGGTTACCAGCTGCATTAATTTCTAACAAACAAGAGAGCCAGCCTGTGCTTTGAAGCTTTGAAGCCAGTCATTGACTTCTCTCTAGCTATGAAAGTCTTAGGTGGCATCTTTTTCCTATATAAGGCTGTGTCATCCACATCGAAAATCTCTCTTTTTTAAAAAAGTTTATTTATTTATTTATTTATTTATTTATTTAGAGCAGACATTAGCAGGGGAGGGGCAAAGGGGGGGTGGGAAACAGAAAGAGAGAGAGAGAGAGAGAGAGAGAGAGAGAGAGAGAGAGAGAATATACCAAGCAGGCTCGGCACTGTCCCTGCAGGGCTCAAAGCCATGTACCATGAGATCATAACCTGAACTGAAATCAAGAGTCAGATGCCTGACTGGCTGAGCCACACAGGTGCCCTTGAAAATCTGTTGTTTGGTATAACCACTTACATTAATTATCTTAGCTAGATCTTTTGGATAAGTTGCAGCAGCTTCTACATCAGTACTTGCTGCTTCATCTTGCCCTTCTTTGTTATAGTGATGGCTTCTTTTCTTAAACTTCATGAACCAACCTCTGCTAACTTCCAGCTTTTCTGTAGCTTCCTCACCTCTCTCAGCCTTCATAGAATTAAAGAAAGCTAGAGCTTTGCTCTGGATTAGGCTTTGACTTAAGGGAATGCTGTGACTGGTTTGATCTTCTATCCAGACCACTAAAACTTTCTCCATATCAGCAATAGGGCCATTTGGCTTTCTTATCATTCATATGTTCAGTGGAATAGCACTTTTAATTTCCTTCAAGAAATTTTCCTTTGTATTCACAACTTGGCTAACTGGCATAAGAGGCCTGACTTTTAGCCTATTTAGGCTCTGGATACGGAGGGTAAATAAATGCTTAAGCATTTCTAGCTTTTGATTGAAAGTGAGAGATGTGTGACTCTTCTTTTCACTTGATCATGTAGAGGCCATTGTAAGGTTATTAACTGCCCTAATTTCAATATTGTTGTGTCACAGAAAATAGGAAGGTCCAAGGAGAGGAAGAGAGATGGGGGAACTGTTGGTCAGTGGAGCAATCAGAACACACACAACATTTATCAATTAAATTATCCGTCTTATATGGTTGCAGTTTATGGCAACTCAAAACAATTACAATAGTAAAAGCAAAGATCACTATTCAAAGTTCACTATAATGATTATATAATAAGAAAGTTTGAAATATTGTGAGAATTATCAAAATAAGACACACAGACATAAAGCGAGCCAGTGCTGTTGGAAAAATGGTGCTGAGAGCCTTGCATGATGCAAGTTTGCCACAAACCTTCAGTATGTCAAAAATCCAATATCTGCAAAGCTCAATGAAACAAGGTATGTCTTTATTGCTTCCACATATTTCCAATTGATTCTTCTGGACAAGTGGTCCTGCCTAAGTTAGAAACTGCTGTTCATGTGTTGATTTGTACTCAGGGTGTCGACCAGCATGTACCAATCAAAATACAAAGTGTAACTGTCTAAATCTTTTTAAAAATGTAATTATTGCAGTAATTCCATCTTTTACCTAGTTTTTCATCATACCTCTTCATCTCCCCCCATATATATATTTAAAGAGTGTCTATATTATTAATAGTTCTATGTTACCTGTAAAATTGAATGGAAAGTACAGAGAATTCTAATATACCCCCTGCCCAGACATGCCATCTTCACTATCAAAATCAAGTTGAGGATGTTTCCCTCTATTCCTAGTTTGCTGAGAGTTTTCATCATGAAGGGGTATTGGATTTTTTCAAGTGCTTTTTCTGCATCTGTTGATTTTATCATGATTTTCTTCTTAGCCCAAGATTTAACAAGTGGTACATTTTGTCATATTTGCACTTGATTTGTTTAAAAAATGTTTGTGTGCATGTATTAGGTTAGTGAAAGCTCCACTCCCTAATTTCATTTCCTGTAGTCCTTACCAAAACTGATCACTCTCCTGAAGTTGGTATGAATCCTTTTTTTTTTCATTATACCTATAATTTCAGCACATATATGCATCCATAAACAACCTACATTATTATTTTGGGTTATTTTATTTTTCATAAATGATATCATACTGTATAATGTTTTTAAAAACCATTTTTTAAAAAATTACATGGAGAGTAAGATTAATATTACTTCCATATTTTGCACAAATTGATTTACACAAATATCCTACCAACCATCCATCAAATTAGGATATTTATTTTTATTTTTATTATTTTTCTTTAAAATTTTTAAAGTTTATTTATTTATTTATTTTGAGAGAGAGAGAGAGAGAGAGAGAGCTCACCAGTGGGGCAGAGAAAGAGAGGGAGAGAGTGAATCCCAAGCAGGCTCCATACCATCAGTGTAGAGCCTGACACAGAGCCCATACTCATGAACTGCAAGATCATGACCTGAGAGAAACGAAGAGTTTATGCTTAACTGATTGAGCCACTCAGGTGCCCCTATTTTTATTTTATTTTATTTTATTTTTGGTACAAATTAAGAAACTGAAGCAAGTAGGGAAATTGGGATTTGAATTCTGATTCACCCAACTCTGAAGCCCATGATTTATCATATACCAGGCTACTTACATTCCATTCTTTGATGATGCCAGGATTGAATGGCTACTGAAGCTTCTCAGTTATATATTTGCCTTAATTTGGGGCATTGTCAAAGTAATAAAAAATAGTTTTTCTTTTTAACATCAGCCTTTTAGAATCTGTTGATTTAGAAAATATGTAATGATAAAGAAACTTTGGAAGGATGCCTAAGTAACTTAGTTAAGAATAGTTGTTTCCTGAGGTGGAATGAAGGGACCATTTGAATAGGCAACTGGGAACAAAGGTATGAGTGAAACTTTTCACTATGTATCTTTATATTTCTGTATTTTAAACCATGCAGCGCATTGCCTATTTAAAAAAGATTTTAGGGGCGCCTGGGTGGCTCAGTCGGTTAAGCGTCCGACTTCAGCCAGGTCACGATCTCGCGGTCCGTGAGTTCGAGCCCCGCGTCGGGCTCTGGGCTGATGGCTCAGAGCCTGGAGCCTGTTTCCGATTCTGTGTCTCCCTCTCTCTCTGCCCCTCCCCCGTTCATGCTCTGTCTCTCTCTGTCTCAAAAATAAATAAACATTAAAAAAAAAAAAAAAGATTTTAGAGGGGCGCCTGGGTGGCTCAGTCGGTTAAGCGTCTGACTTCGGCTCAGGCCATGATCTCACAGTTTGTGAGTTCGAGGCCACCTTCAGGCTCTGTGCTGACAATTCAGAGCCTGGATCCTGCTTTAGATTCTGTCTCTCTCTTTCTGTGCCCTTCCCCTACTCATGCTCTGTGTCTCTCTCAAAAATAAACATTAAAAAAATTTTTTTTTAAAGATTTTAGAGAGAAAAAAGAAATATGTAATCACTGAATTTATCCATACTTTAAAATGGCATTTATTACTGGGCGTGTGGGTGGCTTAGTCAGTTGGGCATCCGACTTCAGCTCAGGTTGTGATCTCGTGGCTTGTGGGTTCAAACCCCATTCTGGCTCTGTGCTGACGACTCAGAGCCTGGAGCCTGCTTCAGATTCTGTGTCTCCCTTTCTCTCTGCCCCTCCCCCACTCACACTCTGTCTCTCTCTCTCAACAATAAATAAACAATTAAAAAAAAATTTTTTAAATGGCATTTATGACTCATAATGGCATCTAGTGTATTTGCAAATCAGTAATGCCTTTATTGTGGACAACATACTCATTCAGTTCACAGATGATGCTTGAGGAGCAGTTGCACCTGCTACAGACCCATTGGAACAATTCTGGAGTACCCCCATGGTTGTAATCTGTCTAGCAGGCTGGTAACTTTGGTTCTAGGCCCACCTAGAGTCAAACTTATTTAATGATTCTTACCATTTATTAAATTTGACCTTCGGGGCGCCTGGGTGGCTCAGTCATTTGAGCATCCGACTTCAGCTCAGGTCATGATCTCACGGTTTGTGGGTTCAAGCCCCGCATCGGGCTCTGTGCTGACAGCTCAGAGCCTGGAGCCTGCTTCGGATTCTGTGTCTCCTTCTCTCTCTGCCCCTCCCCTGCTGGTGCTCTGTCTCTCAAAAATAAATAAATGTATAAAAAAATTTTTTTTAAAAATTTGACCTTCCATGATATATGATGAAAAGCAACTTACTGAGAAATGAGTTGTTTGTGTTTGTCAAAATAACAAAATAATTGAAGGATAATTTTTCTAGTTATGATTTTATGGTGCAACAAGGCTGTTTGGAAGGCATTTCTTTGGGTATTTTATCTTTTGTGTTTCTTTGGGCATTTTATCTTTTTTAGTCTTATATTGCTAGAAATATAAATTGATACTTGAAAATACTTTTTAACCAAATATCCATCAAAACATTACTATAAGTATAGTCATTAAAATTTAAGAAGAAAAAGAGCCCTTTTAAAATTTTAGACCCTTTTAATTTTTTTGTTAAATTAGTTTTAACTAATTTAAATTCATTATAGAAATAATGCATGGTCTTCATTATAGAAAAAGAATTCAAAAGGGCACAGAAATCAAAAGAACATTCAGTTCTCTCCATCCAGAGATTACTGCTTATACCTTTGGTTTTTGCAATGTAAACAGTTTAAAATACAACAAATTGAATGAAAATAATTAGAAATTCAAAAGAAAAAATAATGAAAATAAAAATCTAAGTTTCACCTTAAACTAATATTACACTGAATTTTAACTAACTGGAATTCAAATAAAAACTTGAAACTGCATCAGAGAAAGATAAATATATGATTTCATTCATGTGGAATTTAAGAAACAAAACGGATGAAATTAGGGGAAGGGAAGCAAAAGTAAGATAAAAAGAGAGGGAGGCAAACCACAAGAAACTCTTAAATACAGAGAACAAACTGAGGGTTGCTGGAAGGGAGGTAGGTAGGGAGATGGGCTAAATGTGTGATGAGCATTAAGGAGGACACTTGCTGGGATGACCACTTGGTGTTATATGTAAGTGATGAATCACTAAATTCTCCTGAAATTAAAAAAAAAAAAAACTTGAAACTACAAAAAAAATGAAATACATCAAATAAAATTATGAAACAATTAAAAAAACCCTAAATTTTCTGATAAGTTAGCCTAATATCTATTTGGCAGACATTCTGGAATCAGACAAACATGAGTTTGAAACTTTACCCTGATACTTAGCAGCTGGGTGATTTGGGATAACTTCTTTATTCCTCTGTATGTTTTAGTATCCTTCTTTGTAAAATTGAAATGATAATGCCCATCTCATAGGATTATTGGGAATATCGCAAAGATTCCAATTATAATTTCCATTTAATAGTTAAATGTATGTTTTTCTGTCTCAAGGTAACAAATATTTGCTATTAATTGAAGGAAGTTAGTTTGTTTTTGCAAAGGATGAAATGTTTGACCAAAGCTATGGGAAGATTTATACTTAGCATGTTTTATATTTTGAAATGTAATATCTCTCTATTAGGTGAGAATTGATTTTGACATTGTAGGATTATCATTGACTAGATTTTTTTTTTTTTTTTTTTACCACCTTGCCAATTTTCAGGAAGGAATTGATTGAAGGTAGTAGACAAATCTTCATTATTGTATTATAACTGTTCCTATTGATCCTAGCTAGAGAGGCAGATGAGGGAAAGTGGCAGTTCTTCCACTAGAAATAAAGTGGTTGTACATTTTAATGGCTGATGAGGGCAGAATTGGTTGAACATAAGCTGGAGACTGGTATTTATGGTGATATTCTTCTCAACTTCTGATATAGCCATTGAGGTTTTTAGGTTAGGGATAAATACTTCATGACATTGACTTCCTCAGAAAATATATTCAGTATATTTCCTCAGAAATATATTCAGTCTCACTGTCTTGGAAATACTGAATATGAGCCAGCTAATTTTCAGAACTAAATTTAATTTGATTTGTTACAGGGAACACACACAAAAAAATCCTCTTTAATTTGACATAAATAAATGGATAGATGTAAACACAATACGGGGTCACATGTTCCATTCATTAGATTTACTTTGTAGACATGACTGTTGAAGACTAAACCTGGTTTATGTTAAGAAGAAGAATGTTTTATAGGAGATTTCTCTATCTGTGCTTCAGGTTTTACTTCTGTGATACTAAGTAGGGCTTGTATAGTAGAATTAAAAATTTATATGATTGCATTTCTCTGAGGAAATTGGCATGTTGAATATTTGTGGTTATGAGAAAAAGGTTGATGTGAGGAAGAGGTAAAACAAATAAATGGAGTGTGAGAAGGATAATGTATATAGTCTGATGTTTTGGCTTGTTGTCTATCACTGAATGTTACAAAATTAAAAATGTTTTAAAATGCATGTAATTCTGCAGCTAGTGAACGGAACAAGCACTTAGTGTTGATTGCATTTGTTCTTTTCCCTTATAAATTATAGGTAAACTAATGAAAATTATCCTAAGTATAAAATCTGAATTTTCCTTATATGAACTATTGATAATTCTTTTATGTGCTAAAAAATAATAAATATTCCACCATCAATAGGTTACACCATTCAGTCACCTTTTAGATATAATTTGAGATGTGTGGCCACAAGAACCCTCACCCTCCTCTCACATCCTTGAAAATCATCCATACCAAGTTACTTTATATCTGAATTTTATGCATCAGAAATTTCTTTTTGAGATAAAGCATTGCATTTCTCAAAAGTACCTTTTTTTTTTAAATAAACTTAAAAAAATTTTTTTTAATGTTTATTTATTTTTGAGAGAGAGAGAGACAGAGAGGGAGACAGAATCCAAAGCAGACTCCAGGCTCCGAGCTATTAGCACAGAGCCTGATGAGGGGCTTGCACTCATGACCTGAGCTGAAGTCTGACACTCAACCAACTAAGCCAACCGGGTGCCCTAAATAAACTTTATTTTTTAGAGCAACCTTAGGTTCACAGCAAAATGAAGTGGAAAAGTACAGGCACAGCTGCCCCCACTATTGATATCCTGAACCTCTGTGATACATTTGTTAGAATTAATGAACCTACAGATAACACATAATTACTTACAGTCCACAGTTTAATCTTGGGTTCATTCTTGGTATCGTACATTCTGTGGACAAATGTATAATGACATGCATCCATCATTACAGTATCATACAGAAGAATTGCACTGACCTAAAAATACTCTGTGTTCTGCCCATTCATCCCTCCCTTCCCCCAACCCCTGGCAACCACTGATCTTTTTACTGTCACCATAGTTTTGCCTTTTCCAGAATGTCATATAGTTGGAATAATACAGTATGTAGCCTTTCAGATTGGTTTCTTTCACTTAATAATATGCTTTCAAGTTCTCCATGTCTTTGTTTATCCATTCTTAAGTTGAGAGACATTTGGGTTATAAATAGTTTTGGGTGGCTACAAATAAAGTCATTATAAGCATTTACATGTAAGTTTTTGTGTGAACATAGATTTTCATTACATTTAGGTCAACACCTAGGAGTGGGGTTAATGAGTTAAATGTTAAATGTTTAACTTATAAGAAAATATCAAACTATTTTCCACAGTGGCTGTACTGTTTTACATTTTTATTAGAATTGTTTCCCCATCTGTGTCAACATCCTTGGCACTACTTGATATTGTCAAGAGGTTCCTGTTTTGTTTTATTTTTAACTTTTAGTCATTCTAATAGGTGGTAGTACTGTTGTTTCATTGTAGTTTTGAGTATTTTAATGTGAAATTCACATTTATTATGTGAAAACTTATTTGCCAAATGCCTATTTACTTTTAATGTAGGGGAAAGAAAATAGAGATAAAGATTGATGGATCAATCTTGTCCTTGGCATGCTTCTAGGAAAAGCTGGCCAGCAGAGGTTTCCACATTAAACGGCCTTTGGTGTCCAGGCATCAGAAGGGAAAGAGGGCATACTTGGCCTGTTTGACCTTATTACAAAGGACCAGTCTTTGTTTAAACAACAAAAAAACACCCCGTAACTGGAGTCTCTTATTTCAGATATTTAATGCCATAATTAGCTGTTATTTATTTTGCCACATTTTACTTTGTTTATATGTAAGGACTACTACTTGCATGACTCTTTAAATCAAGATTTTGTAATACAAGCCAATTACTGACAGTACTACAAGTACTTGGTCAGAGAAAGGGAATTTGAATGCTATGTAAGTTTTTAGTGCACAAATGTATATGATGGGGCATAATGTATTCTGTTGGTAGAGCAAATGGTCTAATGTCAAGTTCCTTTTTGTAGACACCATACTTTATAGAATATTATTCTCATTTTACTTTAAATAAAATTTCTGTTAAAATTGAACATGTACACAAATGTTCGTAGCAGTTTTATTTCTGGTAGCCAAAACCTGGATACTACCCAAATGACCTTTTGAAGGGTGAAAAGTTAGACAGATTGTGGTACAACCATACAATGGAATAGGACTCCATAAAAAGTAATAAACTGTTGATACAGGCAGCAACTTGGATGAGCCTTAAGGAAATTTTGCTTAGTGAAAAAAGCCAATCTCAAATGGATATGTATTGCATGATTCTCTTTATATAACAATCAAGAAATAACAATATCAAGCTGGATAACAGATTAGTAGTTGCTATTTTTTAGGAATGGAAACAGATGGTGATTATAAATGGTTAACATGAAGGAATCTTGGGATAGTACAGTTGAGTATTGTGATTTTGATAGAATGTAACAGAATCGCATAGATTTACACTCATAGATTATTGCATGTATAACTGGTGAAATCTGAATAAACTGTATGAATTATCTTAACGTCAATTTCTTGATTTTGGTATTGTGTAGTGATTATGTGGAATGTTTGCACTGAGGAGGGAGGCATTAGACTTCAAAAAAAACCCCTCAAAACCTTCAAAATAAAATGGAGGGGCCTCTTGGCTGGCTGAGTCAGAAGAGCATATGATGTTTGATCACACGGTTGTCAGTTTGAGCCCCATGTTGGGTGTAGAGATTACTAAAAAAATAATAAAAATTTTTTAAACAAGATGGGATAGGAAAAAGCAATTATGCCATATAGATATGCTTTTTTATATGTGCATTACAGAGTTTTTGTTTATAGTTCAAAACTTTTTTTTTTTATGTATGAAATTTATTGTCAAATTGGTTTCCATGCAACACCCAGTGCTCATCCCAAAAGGTGCCCTCCTCAATACCCATCACCCACCGTCTCCTCCCTCCCACCCCCCATCAACCCTTAGTTTGTTCTCAGTTCTCAACAGTCTCTTATGCTTTGGCTCTCTCCCACTCTAACCTCTTTTTTTTTTTTTTCCTTCCCCTCCCCCATGGGTTCCTGTTAAGTTTCTCAGAATCCACATAAGAGTGAAACCATATGGTATCTGTCTTTCTCTGTATGGCTTATTTCACTTAGCATCACACTCTCCAGTTCCATCAACGTTGCTACAAAAGGCCATATTTCATTTTTTCTCATTGCCACGTAGTATTCCATTGTGTATATAAACCACAATTTCTTTATCCATTCATCAGTTGATGGACATTTAGGCTCTTTCCATAATTTGGCTATTGTTGAGAGTGCTGCTATGAACATTGGGGTACAAGTGCCCCTATGCATCAGTACTCCTGTGTCCCTTGGATAAATTCCTAGCAGTGCTATTGCTGGGTCATAGGGTAGGTCTATTTTTAATTTTCTGAGGAACCTCCACACTGCTTTCCAGAGCGGCTGCACCAATTTGCATTCCCACCAACAGTGCAAGAGGGTTCCCGTTTCTCCACATCCTCTCCAGCATCTATAGTCTCCTGATTTGTTCATTTTGGCCACTCTGACTGGCGTGACGTGATACCTGAGTGTGGTTTGGATTTGTATTTCCCTGATAAGGAGCGACGCTGAACATCTTTTCATGTGCCTGTTGGCCATCCGGATGTCTTCTTTAGAGAAGTGTCTATTCATGTTTTCTGCCCATTTCTTCACTGGGTTATTTGCTTTTCGGGTGTGGAGTTTGGTGAGCTCTTTATAGATTTTGGATACTAGCCCTTTGTCCGATATGTCATTTGCAAATATCTTTTCCCATTCCGTTGGTTGCCTTTTAATTTTGTTGGTTGTTTCCTTTGCTGTGCAGAAGCTTTTTATCTTCATAAGGTCCCAGTAATTCATTTTTGCTTTTAATTCCCTTGCCTTTGGGGATGTGTCGAATAAGAGATTGCTACGGCTGAGGTCAGAGAGGTCTTTTCCTGCTTTCTCCTCTAAGGTTTTGATGGTTTCCTGTCTCACATTCAGGTCCTTTATCCATTTTGAGTTTATTTTTGTGAATGGTGTGAGAAAGTGGTGTAGTTTCAACCTTCTGCATGTTGCTGTCCAGTTCTCCCAGCACCATTTGTTAAAGAGACTGTCTTTTTTCCATTGGATGTTCTTTCCTGCTTTGTCAAAGATTAGTTGGCCATACGTTTGTGGGTCTAGTTCTGGGGTTTCTATTCTATTCCATTGGTCTATGTGTCTGTTTTCGTGCCAATACCATGCTGTCTTGATGATGACAGCTTTGTAGTAGAGGCTAAAGTCTGGGATTGTGATGCCTCCTGCTTTGGCCTCCTCTTCAAAATTACTTTGGCTATTCGGGGCCTTTTGTGGTTCCATATGAATTTTAGGATTGCTTGTTCTAGTTTCGAGAAGAATGCTGGTGCAATTTTGATTGGGGTTGCATTAAATGTGTAGATAGCTTTGGGTAGTATTGACATTTTGACAATATTTATTCTTCCAGTCCATGAGCAGGGAATGTCTTTCCATTTCTTTAAATCTTCTTCAATTACCTTCATAAGCTTTCTATAGTTTTCAGCATACAGATCCTTTACATCTTTGGTTAGATTTATTCCTAGGTATTTTATGCTTCTTGGTGCAATTGTGAATGGGATCAGTTTCTTTATTTGTCTTTCTGTTGCTTCATTGTTAGTGTATAAGAATGCAACTGATTTCTGTACATTGATTTTGTATCCTGCAACTTTGCTGAATTCATGTATCAGTTCTAGCAGACTTTTGGTGGAGTCTATCGGATTTTCCATGTATAATATAGTTCAAAACTTTTAAGTATGAATCTTTTGCTGTATCTACTTTATATCTAGAAATATGTTTGATTTTAACCTTTGCAATCATTTGTAAAGTTTGCACATTAGGATAGCTTAAAGAAATACTGGTATTAAATGTGCGAGATAACCTAGTAACTATAATTAAACTTGTCATTAAATGACTTTGAATATGTGGCTACATGTTGCAGAAATATGGTAGAATCATAATTACACTGATGTCCTAGAATTGGTTTTTATAAATAGGCTGTACTTTATTTTCCGGCTCTTTAGTTGATATTAGTAATATTTCATAGAAGACTGCCTAAATGATTTTAAATGTGGAAATCAAGTTACATTTATTTTTAGTAATTATTCTTTGTGATTACTGAAATCAGTAATTACTGTGTATCTCCAAACAGATCATGTAAGATGCTTGAAGGGTAGAACTCTATATTACCTACTTGTGAATATCTTATTTGCCTTGCCCAATACTTTGATGATGCTTCTCTTATGATAAATATGGCAGGTCTATGTGTCTAAATGGATTTGGGTATATAGTTCTTGGCTCTTTTATTTTTTGTTCAGAGTTTGGTGCTTAGTTTTGTAGGTTCAGAAAACATTATTTTCACAGATTATTTCCAGTGCTAAGGTGCTAGTGAATTAAGCCATAGTATATAAAATAAGATACACCCTTATCTTCATGTGTATCTTACCTCACTTATTTCTTCTTCTGAATAAGTCAGAAGCCCATGAGTAATAAATATATTGGTCATGTGTATTAGACTGTTATTCTGACTAGTCAAACATATTAGGAAAGTCAACTTTAAGAAACCAAATAAAGATTAGCTGTTGCTTTTGATAACCTTTTACTTCTTTGGTATTCTCAGCAATGTTGATAAATATTTGTTAACTGATAAGTTATGTGGCAAATATTCTATTAGAATTAGTTAAATCAGATTATGTATATGGAAAAAGATAAACTAGCATTGAAATAGATTGGTTGTTCCTTCAGCAAAAGGTGTGATTGAACATTTCTGTTTCTGGCTTTATATTGATTAAAAAAATTTTTTTTAATATTTTACATTTAGGTTATTTCCAAAGTTTCCTTTTTTTTTTTTTTTAGTGTTTATTTATTTTTGAAAGAGAGACAGAGACAGAGCATGAGTGGGGGAGGGGCAGAGAGAAAGGGAGACACAGATTCCAAAGCAGGTTCCAGGCTCTGAGCTGTCAGCACAGAGCCTGATGCAGGGCTCGAACTCATGAACTGTGAGATGATGATCTGAGCCGAAGTCAGACGCTCAACTGACTGAACTATCCAGGCATCCCTAAAAAATTTTTTTTTTAATTTAAATCCAGGTTAGTTATCATATAGTATAATAATGATTTCAGGAATAGAATTTAGTGATTCATTATTAAATATAACATCAAGTGCCCATCCCAACAAGTGCCCTCCTTAATGTCCATCACCCATTTAGCCCATCCCCCCACCCACACCCTGCCAACAACCCTCAGTTTGTTCTCTGTATTAAGAGTCTTTCATGGTTTGCCTCACTTTCAGTTTTTATCTTATTTTTGCTTCCCTTCCCCTTTGTTCATCTGTTTTGTTTCTTAAATTCCACATATGAATGAAATCATGATATTTGTCTTTGTCTTATTTTGCTTAGTGTAATACACTCTAGTTCCATCCACATTGTTGAAAATGGCAAGATTTCATTTTTTTTTTGATTGCTGAATAATATTCCATTGTATATATAAACCACATCTTCTTTATCTATTCATCAGTTGATGGGCATTTATACTCTTTCCATAATTTGGCTCTTGTTGAAAGTGCTGCTATAACATTGGGGTACATGTGCTCCTATGAATCAGCATTCCTGTATCCTTTGGATAAATTCCTAGTAATGCTATTGCTGGGTTGAAGGGTAGTTCCATTGTTAATTTTTTGAGGAACCTCCACACTCTTTTCCAGAGCAGCTGCACCAGTTTGCATTCCCACCTACAGTGCAATAGAGTTCCTGTTTGTCCACATCCTCACCAGCATCTGTTGTTTCCTGAGTTGTTAATTTAGCCACTCTGACTATTGTGAGGTGGTATCTCAGTGTGGTTTTGATTTGTATTTCCCTGATTAATCCATTTACATTAAAAAATTTTTTTTTTCAACGTTTATTTATTTTTGGGACAGAGAGAGACAGAGCATGAACGGGGGAGGGGCAGAGAGAGAGGGAGACACAGAATCGGAAACAGGCTCCAGGCTCCAAGCCATCAGCCCAGAGCCTGACGCGGGGCTCGAACTCATGGACCGCGAGATCGTGACCTGGCTGAAGTCGGACGCCCAACTGACTGCGCCACCCAGGCGCCCCTCCATTTACATTTAGAATGTGTACTGAAATATATGAATTTAGTGCCATTGTGTTCCCTGTAGAGTTGGTGTTTCTGGTGACGTTCACTGTCTTTGTTGCTTTAGGTCTTTTTGTTTTGTTTTGTCTTTTTGCCAGAGTCCCCCCTTAAAATTTCTTGCAGGGCTGGTTTAGTGGTCATGAATTCCTTTAGTTTTTGTTTATCTGGTAAACTCTTTATCTGTTCTTCTATTTTGAATGATAGCCTTGCTGGATAAAGAATTCTTGACTGCATATTTTCCTGATTCAGCACACTGGAGTATATCCTGCCACTCCTTTCTAGGCTGCCCCATTTCTGTGGATAGATATGCTGTGAATCTGATTTGTCTTCCCTTATAGGTTCAGGACTTTTTTTCCCTTGCTGCTTTCATAATTCTTTTCTTGTCTGTTTTGTGAATTTGACTATGATATGCCTTGGTGATGGTCGGTTCTTGTTGAATCTAATGGGAGTTCTCTGTGCTTCTTGAATTTTGATGTCTGTGTACTTCACCAGATTAGGAAAGTTTTCCACTATAATTTGCTCATGTAAACCTTCTGCCCCCTTTTCTCTCTCTTCATCTTCTGGGACTCCTATGATTTGGATGTTTTTCCTTTTTAATAAGTCACTGAGTTCTCTAAGTCTTGAATCGTGATCTTTTGCCTTGGTTGCCCTCTTTTCTGTTTCATTATTCCCCATAATTTTATCTTCTTTTTTTTTTTTTTTTGATGTTTATTTATTTTTGAGAGAGAGAGAGAAAGAGAGAGAGAGAGCACAATCAGGAGGGCAGAGAGAGAGGGAGACACAGAATCCAAAGCAGTCTCCAGGTTCCGAGCATGAGTACAGAACCTGACGTGGGGCTCAAACTCACGGACCACAAGATCATGACCTGAGCCGAAGTTGGGAGCTCAGCCAACTGAGCCACTCAGGTACCCCCATAATTTTATCTTCTACATCACTGATTCACTGCTCTACTTTGCCCATCCTTGATGTCATGACATCCATTCAAGATTGCATCTCAGTTACAGCATTTTAATTTCAGCCTTATTAGATTTTGTTTCTTGTGTCTCCACAGAAAGGGATTCTCTGGTGTCTTTTATGCTTTTTTCAACCTCAGCTAGTATTCTTACTATCCTGGTTCCGAATTCTAGTTCAGACATCTTACTTATATCTGTTTGATTAAGTCTCTGGCTGTCATTTCTTGCTGTTCTTTCTTTTTGGGTAAATTCCTTTGGTTTGTCATTTTTGAGGAAGAAAAAAATGTATTAATAAAAAATTAAAATTAAAAAATTAAAAACAGTACAAAAATCAAATAAAGGAAGCTAGATCCTGGATATGTTTCAGTCTGCTTATTGAAAGAAGCTTGATAGAGTAGAGAAAGAAGGGAAAGGATAGGAAAAAAGGGCAAGATAAAACTTAAAAATTAAAAAAAATTATATAATAGAATAAAATAAAAGAAAATGAAATAGAAGAAAACAACTTAAGCAAAAACAGAAGCAAAGAAAATGAACAAATAAGTGAACCATCAAACAGAATGAAAACTGAATGAACTTATATCCAGTTTCCCCTGGAACTGAAACTATGAATCACTCTATAGTCCATACACTAAGCAGGTGGAGTGACTTCTGTTGGTCTTCTGGGGATGTGCTTGGAGGGTGTAGTTGGGCAGGTGTTGATGTAATGGCTCAGTTCTCCATTGAAGTGGTGCTGCTTAGCTTACTGGGATGGATCCATGTGGTGCGCTTATGGATGTGTGCATGCACATCATGGGAGAGGTGGTAATGGCTCACCCAGCTTCCTAGTCTCTGGTGCAGGAACTTCGCACTCTCACTGAGCCTTGATCAGGTGCCTCTCCTTTGTCTCAGGCTTCCATCCACTTCCTGCCTCTATCCACTTCCTGCCTCTATCCTGTCTGTGTCCAAGCTGTCCATTTGCCAGGTGGCACCTTCCTCCAGAGTTTTATGCCAGAAGGGGTTGTGTCTAAAAATCCCACACTTCAGAGGCCCAGCAGCTTGGACCTGTGCAGACTTTCTTGGGGACAGTCTCTCACTGTACAATGGCTGGGTTCCAGCTTGTCTCAGAAAATGTACGGGGTGCCTGGGTGGCGCAGTCGGTTAAGCGTCCGACTTCAGCCAGGTCACGATCTCACGGTCCGTGAGTTCGAGCCCCGCGTCGGGCTCTGGGCTGATGGCTCGGAGCCTGGAGCCTGTTTCCGATTCTCTGTCTCCCTCTCTCTCTGCCCCTCCCCCGTTCATGCTCTGTCTCTCTCTGTCCCAAAAATAAAAAATAAACGTTGAAAAAAAAAAAAATGTTCAGCATTTTCAGTGATTGTGCAGCAGCAAAGGTTCAGAGATTATGGCAAATCATAACACACAGCTAGCACCAGGTGTTGCCACAATCTGGCGTCTTTGTCCCAATATCAGTAAATATGGCAGTTTTCTGGGGTCCACTGGGACTTTTGCCTGTGGGGAGACCATAACACCTCTACCAGATGCACTCTAAGCAAGGAAACTGCTTCTCCCCTCTGTGGCACATGGACCCCACAGACCGGCACTGCCTGCTCTTGATGATTCACCCTACTTCCTCACCGGAGCACCACCAGGCACTGAGATCCTAAACTTCACACTTTGTGCTCCACTGTTTATAGAATCCTGGTGGTATTGAAAATCTCTCTTTTCTCCCTGTCAATGATTGTTGGGAACGGATTTCCTAGTCAGTCTCCTGCAAGTGTTTTCACTCTTTCTCTTTCTTTCTCTCCAGCTGCTTTTTGGGGGGATGCTTTTCTTGCACAGATCCCGATGCCCTGCGCTCTTCCCCTTTCACTTCTTTCCCTGTTCAGTCTCTGCGAAAGCAGCTCCCTTTTCTCTGCAGCTTTTCTATCCCCCAGTTCACTTCTCTGCACTGCGTACCTGCCACCCAGGTGCCCCAGTAAATTTGTTTTAAAAACTAAGGATATTAGGGGCGCCTGGGTGGCTTAAGTCGGTTAAGTGCCTGATTTCAGCTCAGGTCATGATCCCACGGCTCATGAGTTCGAGCCCTGTGTCACTGTGTGCTGACAGCTTGGGGCCTGGAGCCTACTTCAGATTCTGTCTCTGTCTCTCTCTGCCCCTCCTCCACTCTCTCCCTCTCCCTCTCCCTCTCCCTCTCCCTCTCTCCCCCCCCCCAAAATAAATAAACCTTAAAAAAATTTTTTTAAACAAATTTACTAAGGTATAATTTGTATACTATTTTAAGTGATGGATTATTTTTTTGTAAATTTACAGAATTGTGCAACCATTATCACAATCTAATTTTAGAACGTTTCCATCTGCCTAAAAAAGAAACCATGTACTCCACTGGTAGTCACTCTCCTTATCCATAGTTTACTGTGCCCAATGATGTATGTTTAGCTTTCTACAAATGACTTTAAACTATGATAAATGTGAGTCCTGCAGAATTTTACAAGATTATTTAGCCCTCTAGTTTATTAAATTGTTTGTTTTTATGTTTTGAAGTTTTGATAATTTAAACCATGAACTTTTAAAATGATATTTCTTTACTCACATACCTAAATTGTTTAATAGGAGAGTGGTGAGAATAATTTGTATAAGAAGGGATTGATTTTGAGAAATCATTTTTCAGGTTTGATTCTTCTTTGGTGCTAGTTAATGAACAGGAAGAAGTTATTGAATAAATATAAAATTACAAATTTATTCAAGCCTTGATAGGGATTTAGTGGAAAATTTATTATGCCTTTCAAAATGACTAAGATTTCATAAAATAATGCTTTGCTAAGATTGTCATAAAAATAAATTTGTCATTCTTTTATTTATTTTAGCTTCTCAGAACCAAGAACGTCTATGTGCATTTAAAGATCCCTATCAACAAGACCTTGGCATAGGTGAGAGTCGAATCTCTCATGAAAATGGAACAATATTATGTTCAAAAGGTAGCACTTGCTATGGCCTTTGGGAGAAATCAAAAGGGGATATAAACCTCGTAAAACAAGGCAAGTAATACTTTTCTTACCTGAAATAACTTTGTGTTTCATATCATTGAAATTTATCTAACAAGGACATGGACATAGATTAAAACCGTCTCTAGGAAAACAGTTTTAAAATATATATCCATGTATATATTCATCCATAAATTCCATATTTGTGAAAGGTAGTTAGATTTAAGCTTATTTTTATAATATTTTTCCTATTATAATGTTAACAATGTATTTTCTTTCTGTGAAGTTTAGAAAATATAGAAAACTAGAAGAAAAACAAATGTCTACAATTCCATCCTCTTACAAGCTCTTTTACCATATTAGTTTATTCCCTGCAGGTATATTTTTTATGTACCTCTATGTTTATTATATGTGCGTATACTTATTTTTCAGAATTAGAATGATGTAGTATGTATAAACAATTTCATACCCAGTTTTCCCTATCTTAAATTATAGTATGAACATTTTCCCATATCTTTAAATATTCTTTGAGAACATTTTTATCCTCTGTACAATATTTCACTGTATACACACATATTGTGTACACACAATTTACTTACACATTACTCTGTTGTTGGACATTTACTGTTTTTCAGTTTTACTATAATACATAACGCTTCAGTAGATATCTTTGAACTTAAATCTTTGATTATATCTGATTATTTGCTTGGAATAGATTGCTAGAAGTAGACTTATTAAGTTATAAAGCATGAATATTTTAAAGGATCTTTATAAAAATTGCCATATGGCTTTCTAGAAATGCTATATACATTTACATTCCCTCCAGGAGTATATGGGAGTGTTACAATTGTATATTATTTTTTTAAGCCTAGAACAATTTAATAGATAAAAATGAAATATTAATGTTACTTTAATAGTAATTCTTAGATTAATGATGAGGTTAAACCATTATTAGTGGCTTTTCTCCCCATGAAATGCTTATTAATACTTTGCCATTTTTTTGTTATTTAAACAATGTGTATTTCCTATTGATTTGCAGGAGTGTTTTATAACATGTATGTATATGCACTTATTCTGTCACATTGATTGTAATTATTAATTTGTTATTTTTCTTTAAATTTTATATATTGTATTAATCCCTAACTTGTTTACGTTAATATCAATTTGTAGGATGTTGGTCTCACATTGGAGATCCCCAGGAATGTCACTATGAAGAATGTGTAGTAACTACTACCCCTCCCTCAATTCAGAATGGAACATACCGTTTCTGCTGCTGTAGCACAGACTTGTGTAATGTCAACTTTACTGAGAATTTTCCACCTCCAGACACAACACCACTCAGTAAGTACTTTAAGTATCTTACTTTTCCTTGTTAATTCCTTTCTGCAAAGATTTGCAAAATTTAAAAATATATAAAATCATCAGTTTGGGCAGGAGTGAGAGGGAGAGTTCAAAACTTCATGAGACTACTCTAACTACCACCTGAAATCCAAAAGAGGTGCACCAGGATTTCTAAGGTATCAGTAGATTACCAAATAATTTTGAATCAAAATATGGTACTTTTCCAACACCTGTGGAGGAGAATTTGGCAATATTAAGAAAACTACAGGGGCGCCTGGGTGGCGCAGTCGGTTAAGCGTCCGACTTCAGCCAGGTCACGATCTCGCGGTCCGTGAGTTCGAGCCCCGCGTCGGGCTCTGGGCTGATGGCTCAGAGCCTGGAGCCTGTTTCCGATTCTGTGTCTCCCTCTCTCTCTGACCCTCCCCCATTCATGCTCTGTCTCTCTCTGTCCCAAAAATAAATAAACGTTGAAAAAAAAAAAATTAAAAAAAAAAAAGAAAACTACATGTGTGCTTTCTTACTCTTTCATTCAGCACCCCCATCTGTAGGATTTTATCTTGAAGATATATTTCTAACAGTACAAAAATACATATGCATAGAGGTACCTGGCTGGTTCACTTGGTAGAGTATGCAACTCTTGATCTCAGGGTCATGTTCAAGCTCCACATTGGGCATAGAGCTTACTTAAAATATATATGCATAGAGTTATCCATTGCAGTATTATTTGTAACTGCAAAATATTGGAAAATATCTAAAGGTTCAGGAATAGGAGATTAGTTAAAATATACTCTGGTATATACATATAATGGAGAACTACCTATACATCTATAACAAAAAATGAGTAAGATCCCTGTGAATTGATATGGAGTGATTTCTAGAGATAATGTTAGGTGAATAAAAAGCACATATACTATGCTGTCTTTGGTGTAAAACAGAGCTTACCATAATTTACAAAAACAAAAAACAAAAACAAAAGATAAACCAGAAAATAATGAAGTTGGCTACTAACAATGGAAGGAGAGAGTAGAGTGGAAAGTATACAAAAAAGAATGAAAGAACTTATGTAAGGATTTTGCAAACACAGTGTTTGATTATATATACTCTTTTGGACAAGATGGGATATAAGAGATGGAGGAGAATTGCAAACAAGTACTGAACTCTTTTAGGTTTGCTTTTTGGTAGTGTGGAACAAAGCAATTCTGAAACAACTGTAGGTGTATAATAGGATTAAGAAAAAATGAGTAAATGGTGTTGTTCTTGGGAGCTGGTGCTGTTACTGAGGGAATATGCACATACAATTATAGATAGGAAGACAAGAGAATATTATGTGAGTAGATTATAATTCAAGATGTAAGTATGGATTTATGACTTTAAAAACATACATATGTATGTGTTACATGCATGGATAGGTGGCCATATAAATATGTGTATATATTTGTATGTGTATATATTTATATTCATGTGTGTAGTATACCCATACACATACCTATGTAGATTTCTTAGCTCTATTTGTTGAAAGGACAAGAAGCATTAGCACCCCAGTAGCAGTAAGCAAATGTAATGCCCAGATTTAGACTTTATTTGTTTCTATTTATTTATTTTTTAATTTGTTTTTAAGTTTATTTTTTGAGAGAGGGAGATACAGAGCATGAGCAGGGGAGGGCAGAAAGAGAGGGAGACACAGAATCCAAAGCAGGCTCTAGGCTCCGAGCTGTCAGCACAGAGCCCAATGCAGGGCTTGAACCCACAAACCGTGAGATCATGACCTGAGCTGAAGCTTGACGCTTAATCCAATGAGCCACCCAGGCATCCCTAGTTATGTATGTATGTATGTATGTATGTATGTATGTATGTTTATTTTTGAGAGAGAGAGAACGAGAGCATGAGCAGGGGAGGGGCAGAGAGAGGCAGACACAGAATCCAAAGCAGGCTCCAGCCTCTGAGGTGTCAGCACACAGCCCGATGTGGGGCTCGAACTCAGGAGCATATGAGATCATGACCTGAGCCGAAGTTGGATGTTTGAGCCAACCAGGTGCTCCATATTTAAAAAAAAAAAACATTTTTTTAAATGTTTATTTTTTTTTTTTTGAGAAAGAGAAAGAGCGTAAGCAGGGAAGGGGCAGAGAGAGAGAGACACAGAACCCGAAGCAGGCTCCAGGCTCTGAGTTGTCAGCACAGAGCCTGATGCAGGTCTCGAACTCACGAGCTGTGAGATCATGACCTGAGCTGAAGTCTGACGCTCAGCCGACTGAGCCACCCAGGTGCCCCAAGGTGCCCCATGTTTTTAAAGTGTATTTATTTATTTTGAGAGACAGCGCACACATGCATGTGAGAAGAGGAGGGGCAGAGACAGAGAGAGAATCCCAAGTAGTCTCTGCACTGTCAGCCCAGAGCCCAATGTGGGGCTTGATCTCGGGAACTATGAGATCATGACCCGAGTCATGTCAAGAATCAGATGTTTAACCAACTTATCCACCCAGGCGCACCCAGATTTAGACTTTTATACCACTTCCCACTGAAAGGAAGTTGGGCTCCTTGGAAAAATGACTTATTCTAGGACGGGAGCAGGATAGGTACAAGATAAGCCCAAAGTGTCTTATAACACTAGAAAGTAAGAAAAGAAATGCCCCCAAACAGGTGGAGACTTGTTACAAAGGAGCTGGCTTGAAGTAACTCCTACTGGCTAAATTTGGGACAATTTGAGTGCTAAAAAAGTACAGTAGCAAATTGCAAACCATTGGAGGGAAAATGAACTCATGCATCTATGCTGAAAGCAGAGAAGGTAGAAGAGAGGGTACTTGTTTATAATAGAATGCCAGGTTTCCAACTGGTAAATGAAGGAGTTGGAAATTATCCTGCAGCTATCATGATAAAGATTGGATCAGACAAGAATAATAAAAATATCCTAAATCTAAGGGCATTTTCAATATGTAACCAGGATATTTGCATTGTTTTAAAGTCTTTCCCACATATTGCAAGGGAGAAATTAGTAATTATAAAGTGAGGGAATTGGATAACACCTTGACCAGGTCATTAAAATTAATATTACTAGTGAAGATGGTAGATGGACATCCATGATACCCTGAGAAGGACACAGTTTCACTAATAGAATACTATATTTCAGAAAAACCATGAACTAGGAATGCTCTGTTAGAAAAAGGAGATTTGTCAAAAATGTCAGTGTCATAAAAGGCAAAGAGACTGTGGGAAAGATCTAGATCAAAGGAGGCTAAGGAAACTTGACAACTAAGCCATACCTAACTCTCCTATACTGGATATAAAAAACTGTGACAAAGAACATTGTTAGACCAGTTGACAAAAGAGACGATTAAAGAATTCCTTTTTTTTTAATGTTAATTTTTATTTTTGAGAGAGTTTGAGCCCAGGAAGGGCAGAGAGAGAGGGAGACAGAGGATCTGAATGAAGTAGAGGCTCTTGACCTGAACCGAAGTCAGACACTTAACCAACCTAGCCACCCAGGTGCCCTAGTTAAAGAATTATTTCAATGTTAAATGTACTGAAGCTGATATCAGTACTCTGGTTATGTAAGAGAATATCCACATTCTTAGGAAACATTCTAAGAAATGTTTAGAAACATGGAGCTAGAATGTATATATATTAACTTTTCTGAAATACTTTTTAAAAAAGCGTGTGTGTGTGTGTGTGTGTGTGTGTGTGTGTGTGTGTGTATTCTAGAAAGAGAGAATGGTAAAACAAGTAAATGGGGTAAAATGGTAACAATAATTGAATATGGGTAAAGGTAAATATGTGGGTATACTTTATACTATTCTTATTCTTATAACTGTTCTGGAAGTCTTAAATTTTTTCTGAATAAAAAATTAATTTTAAGAAATACTTTTGAGATGTAGCACATTTCAAGAATTCTCAGTCAATAGCTTTTATCAGTCCATACCCTGAGATCTTCATTTTGGGATTATTTCCTTTAATGTTTTGATGAAACACTAACTAAACTGAGAGCAATAGGAAGTTTTTTCATGTAGTTCCTATCTACTCAAAGTCATTAGCTTTTATTAAGAAATTATACTCTGGGGCGCCTGGGTGGCTCAGTCGGTTAAGCGGCCGACTTCGGCTCAGGTCATGATCTTGCGGTCCGTGAGTTCAAGCCTCGCGTCGGGCTCTGTGCTTACAGCTCAGAGCCTGGAGCATGTTTCAGATTCTGTGTCTCCCTCTCTCTGACCCTCCCCCATTCATGCTCTGTCTCTCTCTGTCTCAAAAATAAATAAACGTTAAAAAAAAAATTTTAAAAAAAGAAATTATACTCAATTTACTACATTTATTTTCCACAAAGAAATAAAACAGGGTCTCTAAATTTCACTTTTACATCTAGGTAGTTGTAAGAAAAGTGAATTTATGCATAAGTTCTCAAGATTTTTACGGCCCGTTTTAGATTTTTACCTAGATTTTGGTCTGCTGTAACCTTTTGAGCCAAAAGCAGAAGTGTTGCCAACAAAGAATCAATAATGTTAGCCCAATAAAAAGGGAAAATGTTTTAATTAAATGCTCTAATTTGGGAGCATTAACCCATTTATATATTTTGTGGTAAACAAAGCAAGTAAATTTGAAGTTAGTGAATAAAATGGATATTATTTTTTTCATTAATCTCAAGAAAAATAATCATTATTATATAGAATATCTAACATTTAGTCTATAAATAATAGGTGCTTGATCAAAATAAAAAATCTGTAAGTGTTGAAGTTTAAAGAAATTAAAATATAGAATTAAGCAGAACTTTTTGTTCATGGTTATATAATAATACATCAGTAGAAAATTTGGTGATGGTGATTTTTTTTCTCCTTTAAAATTTTCTGTTATAAAAATATCATTTATTGAATATTCAACATAAATATTTGTTAAAAACATTTATATATGTTTAATTACTAGAAACACAGTGCAAACTTATCAGAGATGGAAAAGGGGGATAGTGTCGGGTGACTGTTGATGGGGAAGGTTACATATTATTCTCATACTCTTGTAGTCTTTTAATCTTTAACCTGTTCATATATTTGTGTACTACTTGTATAAGACAATATTAGGGATACCTGGGTGGCTCATTCAGTTAAACAACCAACCCTTGATTTGGCTCAGGTCATGATCCCAGGCTTGTGGGATTGAGCCCTGTATCAGTCTCCTTGCTGAGTGTAGAGCCTGCTTGAGATTCTTTCTCTCTCCTTCTGCCCCTGTCCCCCACTTGCTCTCTCTCTTTCACTAAAATTTGAAAATATAAATAAGGAAAATATTAAAGGAATACCTGCTTGTTAAATTAGAAAAATAAAAAAATGAGATAATTGATAAGGAGAGAAATTACCTATATCCAAATATAACCATTGTTAATATTTTGAATGTTTGTTTTCTAGTGTTTCTCTTTGATCTTTGTATAGTTGTATTAGTGATAAAAACACATTTTAGGGGTGCCTGGTTGACTCAGTTGGTGGAGGATGTGACTCTTTGTCTTGGGGTCAGGAGTTA
This sequence comes from Puma concolor, assembly GCF_028749965.1. Lineage (NCBI taxonomy): Eukaryota > Metazoa > Chordata > Mammalia > Carnivora > Felidae > Puma > Puma concolor. The sequence goes on from NC_141674.1 coordinate 189,815,954, forward strand.
GAGCCCCATGTTGGGGGTAGTCTACTTAAAAAAGAAAAAGAAAAAAGAATAAGAAAAAAATGCATTTTAGATCCTGTTTTTTGTTTAGTAGACTAGTATTTCCTAGGTTATTGTGTATGTTTCATAGTCATCAGTTTTAATAGCTGTATAATATTTCATCATCTAGATATTTTCCTTATGCATTCCCCTGGTTTTGGACATTTAGACAGTTTCTGGTTTTTTATTACAATAGGCATCCTTGTATATGTAATATTATATTAAATTACAGTTACCAGAATTATAATTTTTTATTAAAATTTTTTTAATGTTTATTTAATTTTGAGAGAGAGAGAGTATGAGCAGAGAAGGGGCAGAGAGAGAGGGAGACACAATCCAAAGCAGGCTCCAGGCTCTGAGCTGTCAGCAGAGTGCGATGTGGGGCTGTAACTCAGGGACTGTGTGATCATGACCTGAGCCAAAGTCAGACGCTCAACTGACTGAGCCACCCAGGCACCCCCCCAGAATTTATAATTTCTATATCCAGTGGCATCAGTATTAAAATTCTTCGTTTATTGTCAGAATGCTTTTCCATTGGTGGAAACAGTTCACATTCTTCCATCAGTGATATACTAGAATGCATATTTCATCATATCTTTATCAGCACTAGTATTGTTAAATAAAACTTTGCTGAGATCATTTTGAAAAATGATTTGGATTGTTTTTATCAATGAGGTTCACATGCGTTTTTTTTTTTTTTTTTTTTTTTTTATGTTTTTATTTTTTTTTTGAGGGAGAGAGAGAGAGGGAGAGACACAGAGTGGGGGAGGGGCAGAGAGAGCCGGAGACAGAATCTGAAGCAGGCTCCACGCTCTGAGCTGTCAGCACAGAGCCTGACATGGGGCTTGAACTCACAGACTGTGAGATCATGACCTGAGCTGAAGTCAGATGCCCAACTGACTGAGCCACCCAGGCACCCCCGTTTTTACTGTTTTAATTTCCTATATTTGTTGTTCATTTGTAATATTCTTTCTCAATAATGAAACTAATTAGTTTTGAGAAAAATGATTTAGAATCATTGGAAATCTAGTCATTTCATCCCTTCTCAGTTTGTCTTGATACCATAGGGATGACAGGAGCTACATTTTAAGTAGTAATTTAACATGCATTTGTAACATTAAAAAAATTTTTCTTTTGAACCTTGGCCCTTTCTAAGGAAACACCCTTAATAGCTTTCATTAAAAGTTCAATGCTCATTTTATAGCGCCAAATTGTACATTAATCAAGGTGTTAAAATAAAACTTACAGTGAAACAGTATCTCCATACCTCACATGACATTTTTGTGATGGCTATTAAAGCTTTGCATTTGCATAATATAGATGCTGTCACATCTATAAATTCTTTGAAGATGTCTCCTTAATATTTGGGTAGTTCAGTCAAAAATAAACCCTTTTGGGGGAGCCTGGGTGGCTCAGTCAGTTGAGTGTCCAACTTTGGCTCACATCATGATCTCATGGTTTGTGAGTTGGAGACTCCCATCAGGTTCGCTGCTATCAGTGCAGAGCCCACTTCAGATCTTCTCTCCCCCTCTCTCTCTGCCTCTCCCCTGCTCATGCTTTCTCCCTCAAAAGTAAATATTAAACATTAGATAATAATAATTAAAAAAAACCCTTTGTCCTATTGAGTAACGATGCCTAATACTCAGGTTGAATGGTCATTCATTGAAATGGTTGTCTTTAGCAGATTTGATTTACAGTTTATCTTTTTTTTTTTTTTTTTAACTTTTTGCTTATTATTGTATTGACAGTAAATGTCAGATGTTACTATTTGGGGCCCAAACAAAAAAAATGTTTTAAACTTTTATATTTGAAGTTATTTCAAACTTATAAAAACTTCCATATACCTTTTATCCACAGATTCACCAGTTATTAAACATACTGGTATATTTGCCTTATTATTTTCCCTTTCTCTATATACATATGGATATCACTATTTTTTTTCTGAACCTTTTACGCAGAAGTTACAGGCATCATACCTAAATTTTCACATATTTTGTAATTGTCCCCTTGTCTCTTTTATTAGATTCATTTTTTTAAACATTTTATTATAGTTGACACATAATGTTATGTTTGTTTTAGGTGTACGACATAGCAATTCAATATCTCTATTTAATGTTCACCACAAGTGTAACTACCATCTGTTGCCATACAACGTTATTACAATATCATTGACTCTATTCCCTATGCTGTACCTTTTATTCCCATGACTTAGTCATTCCATAATTGGAAACCTGTATCTCTTTCTCTCCTTCACCCATTTTGCCCATTTCCTTACTCCCTTTGTTCTGGTACCCATCACTTTGTTCTCTGTATTTGTAGGACTGAATCTTTTTTTGCTTGTTTATTCATTTGGTTTGTTTTTTAGATTCCACACATAAGTGAAATCATAAAGACGATAGTTTGGTGCCACAAAGTACATGGCAATGCCTTAAACCATATGTGTATTGTCAGGCCTGAGGGCCTCTTACATCTTTGTTAAGGGGCATGCTAACTTATCCTTTCATACAACACTCTTCTATGAGATTCTAAAGTCTTTGGTGATAAGGACTTTTTATTAATGCCCCTTTGTCTCCATAGTGACTCATGCAGTGTTAGGTATGTAGTAGTAGAAGTGCAGTAAATGTTTGTTAAATAATAATTTAATAAACAAAGGGATATATGCTAATGTATAAGTTTGGAAATATTTTCAAATGCTTGAAAGGAATAGGATTTGTTATTGTAATCTGGCAATAGTGAATTCAGTGGATTCACTCACTAATGGACAGTTATTTATGAAAGCTGGTTGCTACTTTCAAAAAGGACAAATAGTTCATGAGATACCAAGTGTAGACAAAAAACAATTATTAACTCCCTTATTTTAGATTCATCATGGTAAAGTACAAAAAAAGCCCTACTTTTTCCTGTTCTTGTTTGCCATCCCAAAAATGAAACACCAGATTTTAATTTTTAAAATAATTCAGGAATATAGAAAAATTTTCCTAAATAGATGCTGTTACATGATCTTATATTCAGAGACCCTTACTCAAAACGTGCAATTGTGGCATATTTTAATACTGGTAAAGAAAATGATGCACAAGTAAGTTACGGCTTTTTAAAAGGTTATGTTCTAGGGAACAACAGAAGGTACTTAATGTTCTCTGTTTAGCTTATTCATTTCTCTCTCGATTGTTTTCAGCTGAACAGTTTACTTCCTGACATCAAACTATTCATTGCTGTTACTGGAATTATATCTTTCTCATCAAGTATGCATTTACACAATATCCAGAACCATGTTTACTTGCCCTCTTACTGCTATACCTCATACACTGAGTAGGGTTAGACCTGGTGGCAGTGAAGAAATAAATATATGGGTGACTGAGAATAACAAAATATAGCTCTAGCTCTCTTTCCTTAGAAAAAGCTTATTTTTTGTACCAACCTCAGTTGAAGCTGAAGACCATAAGGTACTTAGTGATAGAAACTAAAGCATATGAGAGCAGGGAATCTTTAAGGTGGGGCAGGAGTTGTCAGGGAAAATATGACAGACTAACCCATGGCCATAAGTGAATATCTGTAATTTTGCTGAGCCACAGAGTCTTATAATCATTTCAAGATTACTTTGATGTGGAGTTAGAGGAGTGGAGAAAAGTTATTCCACTTAACCTTTAGTTCATAATTTTTTTTTTTTTTTTTTTTTTTTTTACAGATTAAAGATTTTATGTAGCCTTATAAAACTGCCCTATATATATTTTTGGAGACAATGAGATAGGGCACAAATTAATTATTTAATGAGTTTTGCATCATAAGATACTTGCAGTAAACTTAAGATTCTTATAAAATGTTCCAGATGGGATACATGTGGTAGTGAAATTTTAATTGACTTTATCAGGATTATAGACTTACTAGACTGAGCAGTCTCTTTACAATAAAAATATAAAAGAAATTCAGGCATTTAGCATATAGTGAAATCAAAACTAGTTAAATAATACTTTGAAATATTTATTATGTGTCAGATGTTGTTCTAAGTGTTGTCTATGCATTAAACTTTTACAATTAACCTTTACAGAAACATATGAAATGGTTACTGTTACATTCTTACTTTAAGTTGAGAACACAGATACGTAATTTACCAAGTCACACAGCTAGTAAGTGGAAGAGCCAAGATTCAAACCTAGGTGTTTTGACTCCAGAATATTTGTTATTAACCATTACTTTCTAGTGTTTTTAACTGTTACTCTTCATAATCAGTTGTTATTAATTATTACTCTTACACTCAAACGGGGGGGCCAGTTTATATTTGTTTGCTCATTCATTTGGAAGGAAGAGAGGTAAGATCATTTTGAAAATACTTGGTTACATTTCTTAAAATTTAAGGACTCTTTATGATTTTTGCACCATATCTCTGTACCACTGAGTATCATAACATGTTTTCTATATTCACATGACATATTACTTTATTATTTAATATTTTTCTTCAAATGATCTCATTAAAAATTATATGTCCTTTAAAGGGAAACTTTCCGTTACTACTACAAATGGAAAGCCAATGTCATAAGTAAAGGTAACTTTAATTATTTATCTAAAAATAAAATAAGAAAACTAAACCATATTATATATACTAGGTAGCTGGATGTTGTTGTTTGCCAAATGGTCTGAAACTTGAAGCTTACTTTCTCTGTGTTAAAAGAGAATAGCAAATGTTTGAGAGGTAATAGAGATACATTGTCACCAAGTTGAGGTTTTCTTCTTTTATAATTAGAAGAAAGGAAGCTAACTTTCATTATTACATGTCCATGTACCACCTAAATCCAGAAGTCTGACACTTCAGCAGAGTGAACTGTATTATTCTGAGTCTCTTCAAACCATAAGAGACTTTGTAGTATTCATTTTGTTTAAAAAGAAAATCAGTCTTTAAGTAAATTAATGTATATTTATAGTATTTTACTTTCTTATCCCCTTAATTCATGCTTATGTGTTTGTAAATTCCCAGAGTTTGAAAGAAGTGTATAATTACTGTAAGGTTTGAACACTTATTTTAGAACAGCTTCTTGATAAGTTTTCTGGAATTAGTGTAATTAACCTCCCTAACTACAAAGTAAACAAAGTAATTAAGTTAGTAGAAAAGCAGACAAAAACTTGTCATTTTCTAAAAAATTAAATAGACTTAAGTTGTTGTATATGATGTTCAAAGTTCTCCAATGAAAGTCAGTATAAAGATATAGAATACTTTTATTTTCTTTTATTTAAATCATTCATTAAGTTGATGGTTATATCAAATTGATGAGAAAGATTGAATAAAGGTTTAAGAAGTCACATTCTAATTTATGCTGTGTGGTTCAGATTAAGTATTTTAACTTCAGTGTCTGGCAGCAAATGTCTTTATCTCACACCAAGCTAGAAAATAGAAAAGAAAGCCTACATTTGAAGAAGCTGACATATGGCATAGAGCCACAGATAGGTTTTTAGCTGTTGTGAATTTATAATGATTTTTCAGTTTTTACTGCTTCTATGACAGCATTAAAGTGATTAACTAGACAAAAGGGAAATAAGGATGGCTAGAAGTCTTTGCTTAGTACTTCATGAAGCATTTTAGCAAGAGACAAAACAAAATATGTTGTTCTTTTTTATACTTACTAAAATATTAGTGGGGTGCTTGGTGGCTCAATTGGTTAAGCGATCTATTCTTGATTTTGGCTCAGGTCATGATCTCATGGTTCACGAGTTCGAGCCCCACATCGGGCTCCGTGCTGACAGTGCAGAGCCTGCTTGGGATTCTCTCTCTTTCTCTCTCTGCCCCTCCTGTGCTCGCTCTCTCTCTCTCTCTCTCTCTCTGTCTCTCAAAATAAATAAAATAAACCTTATAATTTTTTAAATAAAATAAATAAAAAATAAAAATATTAGTTGAGGGGCACCTGGGTGTCTCAGTTGATAAAGCATGCAATTCTTGATTTTGGCGTAGGTCATGATCTATGTTTGTGAGTTTGAGCTCTGCATCGGGTTCTGTGCTGACAGTGTGGGGCCTGCTTGGGATTCTCTCTCTCTCTCTGCTCCTTCTCCACTAGCATGCTCTCTCTCTCTCTCTCTCTCTCTCTCAAAAATAAATAAACTTAAAAAAATGAGTGGAGAAAGGGTGGTGCAAGAGAAGTAAAGTATGTATCTTTCAGAAAATATTAGTTTTTTAATGTAATAGTAACAAGATTTTCTTTCTTTTTCCTTCTTTCTTCTTTCTTTCTTTCTTTCTTTCTTTCTTTCTTTCTTTCTTTCTTTCTTTCTTAATGTTTATTTTTTGAGAGAGAGACAGAAGCAAGAGGGTGAGCAGGGGAGGGGCAGAAGAGAAGGGAGACACAGGATCTGAGGCAGGTCCCAGGATCTGAGCTGTCAGCACAGAGCCCATTGAGGGGCTCGAACTCACTGCCCATGAGATCGTGATCTGGCCCAAAGTAGGATGCTTAACTCACTGAGCCACCCAGGTGCTCCACAAGATTTTTTCACATATTATGTGGTGTTGGTCAGTTTTCATTCTAAAGTTTTGCTAGCTCTGCCCTATTGAATCTCACTTCTAATCCATACCTACATATTTTGTCCCTATTCTCTCTCTCGCAAAACAAAACAAAACAAAACAAAACAAAACAAAACAAAACAAAACAAAAAGTAATCCTCCATGTTGGTGTTTTCAAAATTTTTATTATTACTTGATTGTCCTGATGAGCAAGGCAAAACCTGTGACTAATTTGGCTTTACTGACAAACTCAGTGGAAACATTTGGTCTGTAAAATCTAAGACCCAAGCCTGTATGATGGAATTAACTGGTATTTAAAAATAAATGTCTTCTGAAATACTAGACAAATTTGGATGTAGAAGCAAGATATAATTTCCGTGTGTGTATTTTAACATATGTAATTTTTCTTGCCTTTTATTTCCAATTCATGTGTGTTCCTCTCTACCTGCCTTAACTGTTTCTCATTTCCTTGTAGTATCTCTCTGATCACTGACAATTTTCTGTATATGTTCATGTAGAAAAACTGATTATCCATTTAATAAATATTTAGTGGTTTCATCTTCCAACATAACATAAGAAGTAGAGTCACAAAAACATGAAAATACTTCAAAAACATTCAAAACCAAGATGAAACTAGGCTTGATTTGAATAGCAACTGGCTTTATAGTAGTATGTTGTTTTTTTTTTTTTAAGTTAAAATACAATTGGCATGTAACATTCTATTGGTTTCAGGTGTTCAATATAATGAGTCACTATTTGTATGTTTTGCAAAATGATTACAGTAAGTCTAGTTAACATCTCTCGTGTGTAATTATAAAATTTTTTGTTCTCGTAATGAGAACTTTTAATATGTACTCTCTTAGCAACTTCCAAATATGCAGTGCAGCATTATTAACTACAGTTTCCATGCTGTACATTTTATCCCCATGCCTTTTTTTTTTTTTTTAACATTTATTTATTTTTGAGACAGAGAGAGACAGAGCATGAACAGGGGAGGGGCAGAGAGAGAGGGAGGCACAGAATCCGAAACAGGCTCCAGGCTCTGAGCTGTCAGCACAGAGCCTGACGCGGGGCTCGAACTCACGGACCGTGAGATCATGACCTGAGCCGAAGTCGGACACTTAACCGACCAAGCCACCCAGGCGCCCCTATCCCCATGCCTTTTTTATTTTCTAACTGGAAGTTTGTTCCTTTTGACCCTCTTCACCGCTTTCACCCACTCCTTTCCTCTGACAACCACCAATCTGTTCTCTGTATCTATGAGCTTGGGTTTTGTTTTGTTTTGCATTCCACGTGTAAGCGAGATTATATGGTACTAGTCTCTGTCTGACTTATTTCATATAGCATAATGTCCTCAGGATCTGTCCATGTTGTAAATAGCAAGATTTCTTTCTATTTTATAGTCGAATAATATTCCTATGCACGCACACATGTGCACACACACACACACTCACACACACACTCACCCATTGATGGGACATGTAGGTTTTTTCCAAATCTTGGCTATTGTAAATAATGCTGCAGTGAACATAGGGGTGCATACATCTTTTTGAGTTACTGTTTTTGTTTTCTTCAAATACCCAAATTGAAATTGCTGGATCATGTTGTAGTTCTATTTTAAAACTGTTGAGGAACCTCCATAGTTTTTTCCATAGTTGGTCACACCAATTTACATTCCCACCAGCAGTGCACAAGGGTTTCCGTTCCCACATCCTCACCAACACTCGTTATTTCTTGTCTTTTTGATAAATAATATTTAATAGTAGTTGAACAGATACAGTTTGGTTGGAAATGCATTGACAACTCAAATACTGTTATAAGCTCTTCTCAAATTGTCTCTGTAAAAAAAGTACATTGTGTTCTAGCTATAGTATAAAATAAGTTAGCCTGATCAGCTGCTAAAAAAAACAAGATCATCTAAGGGGGGGGGAAGTGCATTGTTTCAGAAATATTCACTTGATTCTTTGGGAGGTATATAGCATAATGATTAAGAGCTTTGGCTCTCAGTCTCAGTGCATGTGTTAAAAACCTTGCTGTTCTACTTGCTAAACATATCTTTAAACCGGTTACTTAGCCTCTTTCTATATCAGGTACCTCATATACAGAGTTATACTACCTATTTTATATGATTGTTGTATAGAACAAATGAGGTAGTGCATATAAAGTGCCTACCATATACTAAACATTTAATAAGTAATAGTTATGATTAGGAGAGAACTGTCCTTAAGTCTTTCTAAAAACCAGCTGTTACAAACATCATTCCTCGTTTAATTTTCCTTTACCATTAAGGACATTTTTTTGCTCATTTTTATTATATGAGAGCCTATATTCTGTGACCTTTTTTATTTGAAGAAAGGATTGTTTTTTGAGTTTCTTGTGAAATGTATTCAGGTTCCTATGTCTTTCTCAGTTGAGAAACAGAACAAAGATAATATTTTCTCATCTTTCATTAACTCCAGCCTCCACTAAAAAAAGAGCCATACGGAGTTATCTCTGAAACAATGAATTATTCTGCTTTATTTTTCTGAGGTATATACTTTTTTTTCAGGGTTTTTAGCAATGAATAAAATAGTCTTCATTATTCTTGGATTCCATGTTTATGACTTCTCTTACTTGCTAAAAATTTATTTGTAACTCCAAAGTCCATACTCATGGCGCTTTCTTGGTCATTCACAGACATGCACATAATAACAAAAACTTGCCTGACATGCCTGTTCCCAGCTGAGGTTGATCATGGACATGTTCTTGCCTTCTTGCTTCAGCTTTCATACTGGAAACAAGTGTCCTTTTCAGCCTATTTAATGGACTTTTTTGCATTTTTGCTGGTGATTTTTCAGTCTAAAATGGCCCACAAGTGTAGGGCTGAAGTGCTGCCCTAGTGTTTCTAAGCACAAGAAGGTTGTGATGTACCTTACAGAGAAAATAAATGTGTTAGGTAAGCTGCTTTTGGGCATGAGCTATAGTGCTGTTGGCTGTGAGTTCAATGTTAATGAATCAACAATATACAGTATATTAAAGAAAGTATATTATATGTGCTAAATAGAAGCACATATAAGAGAAGGTTATGTATTGATGGGATTGGTGAATATGTTTTGACCAGAGGCTGACAGGACCCTAACCCTGTATTTCCTATAAGCGCATTGGTTCAGTATATGCTAATTCAGTGTGTGCAATGACTTTATATAACGTAACTACCATAAATAATGAGAAACAAACATATATATACAGTTTTCCCCACTTTGTGAAAGTAGTATGTTCCTATGAAACTTTGCTAAGTTGAAATTTTTTGAGCATTCCAAGACCCCAAAAAATAACATCTCTTAGGCTTTCCTAGTATCTTAGGACACATCTTGCTAATGGATACACAGAATAAATCAAGATAAAGAACAAATGCTCACAAACACAGTTCACAGCTATGGCAGCTTGATGCTGAGATGCTGAGCGTATTTCCGGGGGAAAGAGCTTTTGGTGGAACCACTCTCACTGCTCAGGTTGTGTACTGTTCCTGTAACAGCAAATGCTGAATGCTACTTTCACTCTTTGACGTTTTTTATTTTAAAAAAATCCTCTCCAGATTTAATTTGGCTAGTGAAAACAGGTACTGTGTCTTTCATGAAGCAAAGTGATGTAATTCAAACTTTCAAAAAGTGGAGGATACCAGTTTATTGTGGTAGCCAGCTTCTGACGTGGCTCCCAGTGATCCTTGCCTCCTGGTATTCCCACCTCTGTATAATCCTGTCTCCCTGAATGTAGGCAGGACTGAGTAACTTGATTCTAACAAAAAGAATATGACAACGGTGACAGGATACCACTTTTATAATTAGATTTTAAAAGACTGTGAGTTCTATCTTGCTGGTATCTTGCTCTGATGAAGAGGGCTGCTTGTCAAAGAATTGAGGTCTACTTTCTGCCAAAAGCCAGAGAGGAACTGAAGCCCAAAGTCCAGCAACCTGCAAGGAACTGAATCCTACCAACAACCACTGAGTGAGCTCAGATACTTGCCCACTTAAACATTGAAATAACTTTGGCACTGACCTAAACCTTGACTGCAGCCTTGTGAAAGATCCTGAAGCAGAGTACAGTTAAGCAGTGTGTGGATTCCTGAGACACACAGAAACTGAGATAATAGATGTATATTAAGTCAGTATGTGTTGGGGTAGTTTGTTATGTAACAATAGATAATTAATACATATGTAGTTAAATATTTATAGTTATGTATCAAGACCTCTGAACATAATGTATGTTTATTGCATGTGATGGAGCATGCAATAAAAGGTAATACCTTTTAAATAAAAAGTGTTTTGACTTTTGTCAGCTTCTATTCTTGCCCCTCAATGTTAAATTATTATTTTCTTTTCACTTCCAAGTTTTTGACAGCAGTGACCACAATTCCTTTTTTTATTACTGCTTTTTCCTCTGAAATTTTTCATATGAATTTTCATATGAAAATTTCTGTATATAGAGAAAAAAAATTAAGGCTATTACAAGTGTTATCTGATGTTTCCCTGTAGATTCAATAATAATTAACATTTTCAAGTTTGCATGGCCAAGGATATTTTTTAGTAGGGCTGCTATTTTGCATTTTGGATAATAGCTTAGTTGTGCAAGACTGTTCCAAATCTTGAAGGATTTTATTTATTATCTATCTATTTATCTATTTATTTATTTTTAAATATTTTGAGAGAGAGAGAGGTTGGGGGCGGACAGAGAGAAGAGAGAGAGAATTGCAAGCAGGCTCCATGCTATCAGCACAGAACCTGACAGCCTGGGGGTTCGATCTTCTGAACTGTTAATCTCATGAACTGTGAGATCATGACCTGAGCTGCAATCAAGAGTCAGACGCCTAACCAACTGAACCACCCAGGCGCCCCTAAATCTTGAAGGATTTTAAAGTCCCTGGTCTAAGACTCACTAAAGGCTATAGTCCTCCCATCCTAGTCATGTGGCTGCAGTGTCACTTGAGGTCTTCTCTGTCTGGCCTCAGTATCAAGGAGTAACATCTACTCAGAATAAGTTATTCTCATAGTGGATTACTTGATCACAAGGAGTACAAACACAATGAAAAAAGAGTTACTTTCAAATTTTAAAAGGCAAATTTCTTTTAGCACCTATTTATTTGTAGCAGGATTCCCACACAGAGAGTCGTGACACCAAGGCTTTTCTTTCTAGGAAACAACTTTATTTGTGCCGGCACTGCTCAGTTGGGTTCGTACCCAAAGAACTGAGCCCCGAACGCCACATGGAGTAGATTTATTTTTTTCTTTTTATTTTTTGTCTCCCATATATGGTAACACACACAAACATGCAGTCTGATTAAGTGGTCTCATGTTATAAAGTCCTGAGGGATGTTGTCACGTACGCACATAGCCAGGTTACCTTGAGGGATTTTTTTTTTTTCCCTTAGTGAGGGGACCCTACCACATATTTAGTATTAACTCTGTTTTGTATGTTAAAAAATGCTCACTCCTTTTAAAATAAAAATTGTTGTATATTAGAATGGACATCCAAAATGTACTGCAAATGATATAAATAAAAATTATTTTTCACTCTGCTAGCTTTTAATGAAAATGTCTTAGTTATGTAATTTTCTACATTGTTTAATATAGCCTGTCAGTTATTGAGGATCAATACATTTTCTTTTTTGTTAAGTCAGTGTTTTTAGTTGATAACTTTTGAAGTGTTGGATCTATCAAAGGATTAGAGCTACAGAACAATCATTTAAAAAGCTTACTGTGGTTTGTTTTGCAATTTGATGAAATACTAAGAGAATTCATTTTAAACTTAAATTGCTTTTATCTCATCTTTATCATATAGACATCATAAGATCAGTAAGGCTTCTTTGTTTGAAAAGTTATATAAATTTGGATTAAAAATAGAACTTCCTACATTGTACAGAATGTCACCAGTGCTGCTTTTTTTTTCATTAAAAAATTTTTTTAATGTTTATTTATTTTTGAGAGAGAAAGAGAGCAAGCAGGGGAGGGATGGAGAGAGAGGGAGACACAGAATCCGAAGCAGGCTCCAGGCTCTGAGCTGTCAGCACAGAGCCCAACATGGGGCTCGAACTCACTAACTATGAGATCATGACCAGAGCCGAAGTCAGATGTTTAACTGATCGAGCCACCCAGGCTCCCCATCCATTGCGTGCCTCTAAGGTAGGTTTGCAGACAGGAATATGTAAAGGGACAAAGAAAGGGACATAAAAGAGAAGGAAGGGTAAAAACAGAAGTGTCTGTGTTGGAGAAAGATACAGTACCAGCAAGAATTACCCTAACTCCCCTTTGGCCTTACCAGTGTCTCGGTATTTGTCACTTTACCTCCCTGTTCTCACCATCTAAGGAGTGGGGTTTAATGGGCACTGGACAAATATTCAGGGATAGTTTGGGTGAGAATATCAATAATGGTCTGATGAAGACCTTATTCCTTTTACTGTCCTTTTAAGAAAGACCAGATGTGCATGTTTAGAAAGGTCCTTTAAAGAATTGTCAAATAAGATACTGTAGATATTTTGAGGGTAAGGGATGAGGGAACAATCTGAGAAATATGGAAAGGATGAATTAAGGGTTTCAGTGGTTTTAAATGTGGATTAAGAATGGTCTTCTGCAGGCACCTGGTGGCTCTGTTGGTTAAGTGTCCAGTTCTTGATTTCGGCTCAGGTCATCATCTCATGGTTTTGTGGGTTTGGGCCCCGCATTGGGCTTGCACTGACTGCGCGCAGCCTGCTTGGGATTCTCCCTCTCTCCTTCCCTCTCTCCCTCCCTCTCTAACCCCTCCCTCACGTATGCTCTCTCTGTCTCTCTCAAAATAAATAAATAAACTTTAAAAAACAAAAGAATGATCTTTTGAACAGTGCTGATTTCATAAAGCCTTGTCTAAAAAGACACATTTTCCTCTGTCCTATCTCCCTATCTGTAAGCTTTTTTTTCTGCTCTGCTCCTACACTAGTGCATCTTTTAATAACTCTGGCCTTCTTGGCTGCTAGCTATTGCCTCTGCTGCCAAAACATTAGAAACAGCAAGAGGATACGCAGCTTTTCATTTGTCTACTTTGTTTAATATTTTTCTCTTGCCAACAGAATTGGGTACTTTAAAAGTATTAAATATAACTGGAATCCCAATGTATACATTTGTGGAATGTTTCTATGAGCGTAATAGGGATTAGCTACAATAATCTCCTAATTATCATTTTAAGTCACAGACTCATTACAAGGAAAAATAACTGCATTTGTTATATAGAAAAGCAACCCTGAATTAATTTCATGTGCATACAACAACATGGTTAAATCTTTAAAACATATTGAAAACAAGAAGCAAGACATAAAAATTCCATTTATATAAAATTCAAAAATAGGCATAATAAAACCCAAAACCTAAGCATACAGAGAATGTAATACTATTAAGAAGGGCAAGGAAATGATTACCACAAAAGTCAGAGTAGTGCCTGTTACTGGAAGCAGAAAGGCTGTTATGAACAAGAAGGAGCAAGTAGGAGGTTTTTATGATCCTAAATATTCTATTTCTTGTCATAGCTACATGCATGTTTACTTCATACTAATTCACTGAACTGTACATTTGTATTATAAACACTATTGTGTATATGGGATTTGTTTCATAATAAAAATGGTTTAAAAAATAGGAAAACGGGAAAAACTAGAAAACAAATTTAATAGGCAAAAAGCTGTTTTTCTGTACACGTCTTTCTTGCTTTCCTTATAAGACTGAGCACATTACTATCATAATTAAAAGAACATCAAATGGGGGAAGTTATATGTACAATGCAACTCATATTTTGTTTTCTAGTAATAAGCAAATGACTGGAAGATAAATTTCCACTTTTATACTTGGATTATTTCATGGTCATTTTCTGAGAACAAGAGCCTTTAGCATGAATTCTGGATTTAGAAGTATCATTTGTAGACCAGTTAGGAATTGAGTAGGGATCTCTGAGTGATTCACCTCTTTGGTTTCATTCTGTATTGTGAGATTTTAATTTTTTATTTGTTTTTGTTTTATTTTAAATACCAGATATTGTAATAGTTACATTTCCATGTTAATTTAGGCTTGAATTGACAGTTCTTACTTATTTAGGTTACTGATGTTTTCTAAGAAGTATTAAATAATTATTTTCCAAAGTTGTTGCATGGAGTAACAACCCTTTTGTTTTATCATATCTATGTATAAAGTTAAAAAATAAAATATCAATAGAAAAAGGCAATTTGGCCTGGTAGAATTATATCAAAGATATTTTGAGAACATTTTAAATGTTGTTTTCTTTACTCTAATGAATCTTTTTTATGATAGCATAGTGTAGAGATTAATCTTTATCTTCTGTTTTCTTGTATTTACTAAAAATTCTTAATCTGTTTACCTAAATGCTATTTTATCCTTCTGTTATTTAATGACTATTCTAAGAAATATAATTAATTTTGTTAGTTTTAATTCATTCTTTAATGAAGGAAATAAAATACTAAAATTCAGTCTCTTCTAACCACAAAACAGCTATTTTAAAGAAATTAGAATCATAAATACTTACAAGGTTAAAAAAAAAAGAAGGATAGGCATTGAATGTCTTTTCTGTGTTTTCTTGTCAAATCTCTCTCCCCCCTTTTTTGGTTTAACTCGGATTGTTTCTCTTTTTCTTTCCTTTAGTTTTCCATTATTCCTTTTATAATTCAGCCATAAAATGCCTGGACTCAGCAGAACATGAACTGTTTTTGTTATTGTTGTTATTTATTGTGTTTGTTTCTTACAAGCTAGGTCTATTCACAGTGATTAAAGAGACAAGTTAAATTTAAAGTAGTCTTAAATATTCAGTATTACATACCAACTTGGAAAAGAAATAAACAAGAAATCTGCTTCCTCTTAGTTTGTTTTTTTAGACGTTAAACATAAACACTAATCTGATTATGATTACTATATAATTACCATTCCAAACATATTAGAATAAATCAACATTGTTTATTCCTTGTAAAAATATTTGTTCAAAACATTGAGCTGCAGAGTATATCATCATTACAGAAATGATATTTAGGAATCTGAATTATTTTGTTAAGGAGTTCATTTAACTGATCACATTGAAGGTTTTGATTTTAAATGTTTTTCTGTTTTTATGAATAAGTACCTTGCTTTGAAAAAATGTTTTTAAACCTAATCCCTAATTTGCCTTTCCACACAGAGTTGTAAAAGATTAAGGAGCCAACAAAACCACCAGTGTGTTATAGTTAGGATTTCCTTTGTTGCTTGCTGCACATGCAACAATGTTGTTCTTTCTTTGACACAGACCCAGACAAAGGCTGAGTGTAGCAAGGAAGCAGACAGCACGCCTCCAGTAGTAGCCCCTGCCTGGCTCCAGGATTTGTAAACAGAAACATCCCAGGCTCCAATAAGGCAGACAGCGGTTCCCTGTCTGTTCTGCATTCAGGAAGTGCTTGCTTGCATAAACCCAGCCATTGCACACAGGCATACATAGCAGTATTTACATTTGGCTGAGTATTTAATTGAGAAAGCTAATAGGGAGGAAAAAGAGGGTTTATTAGAGCTAGGGGAACAAAACAATTTAGGGTATAGCATATATGTTTAAAAGAGAAAGATTTTTAAAGAAACAAAAAACAAAAGTTATGAGTTTTCTAGTCAAAGGCCTCTTTTATTGCACGCATATATGAATGCACATATTGAAATATTTTTCCTGGCAGTTTTTCAGGGATCTCATATTTTTAGACCATATGACATATCCTGGAAAGTTTTTTATTTGAAATATTAACCATTGGCATGGTTTTTTAACATATTTAAAACAATTTTTAACACTTTTCATCTTCACTATTCTATAAATTAGTAATTCCTATTTCAGATTTTGGATGAATGAATATTTTTATGTAAAAGCTATATTGCATTTTCTTTTGTAAATTTGAGAATAAAAGCAAAGAGAATGCTAAACCTTCAGAAAAAAATTAGAAGATTCATACAGAATTTTGGAATTTGAAAGACCTTAAAAGTTACCTGTGTAACCACTTTTTAAAAACTAGTTTAATTCATTTTAATAGCAAACTTACAGGAAAAGTGCAGAAGACAGACGACATTAAAAACATGTACTTACTTGTATGTAGGACAACTCAGAAAAGTGTAATGAATGGATGGAATCTACTGTATGATAAAAATGCTGCAAACACTAGTTTCTGTCGGTAAGAAATTTACTTGTTTTTAAAAAATCCAAATGCTAGGGTTGTCCAGAAACATTTGCAGGTTTATTTATAATTGTTATAAAGTTAAACTGCTGAAACTTGTTCACTGAAACATTTAGACTGTGCCAATGCTTTCTGTCCCCTCACTTACATAAATTAACATACAGGGATGCCTGGGTGGCTCAGTTGGTTAGCGTCTCACATCATGATCCCAGGGTTGTGGGATTGAGTCCTGTGTTGGGCTTTCCACTGATCATGGAGCCTACTTGGGATTCTCCCCCTCCCCCTCTCCTTCTCCCTCTCCCTCCCCTTTTCCCCACTCACACATACTCTCTCTCTTTTTAAAAAAAAAAATCACATACAAATGAAAATGGAAAAACTACCAGTACCTGATTTTTGTCCCCTATTTTTCCCCTTTCAATTATATACTTAGGTAGGTACTGTTTTGTTTTATTTGTTTTTAAGGTAGGTACCTTTTGACCTTATGGGGGAAAATGTCTAACATTCAGAACTACCAATAACAGGAAGAAAGAAAAAAGTGGGTTTTTGTTGGTGTCTAAAAATGAAATGTTTCCAGGGCGCCTGGGTGGCTCCGTGGGTTAAGCATTGGACTTTGGCTCAGGTCATGATCTCACAGTTTGTGAGTTCAAGCCCCGCGTAGGGCTCTGTGCTGACAGCTAGGAGCCTGGAGCCTGCTTCAGATTCTGTGACTCCCTCTCTCTCTGCCCCTCCCCCGCTTGCACTCTGTCTCTGTTTCTCTCAAAAATAAATAAAATGTTAAAAAATTTTTTAAATGAAATGTTTCCTGTCATAGTGGATTCTTAAGCACATTCTCCACATGTGTGGTGTGCTACTTTGGCATAATTGTTACACATTTGGCATGGATAATACCCAGGCTGGTGTCTTCAAAAAAAGGACAACCAAACAGGCCTCACTTACCTCCTGCAAAGCACCAATGGCTACACACTCTGGAAGTGCAGATCTGTTTTGACATGGTGAGCAATTTCTCACACCAAATGCTGGAAAGGAATACTGGGAATCAGAATTTCATTGGATTCTGATAACATCTTAATTTCATGGACTATAACTGTATCAAGACTGTAATGATGAGGTCTCTTTAAGCAGCAAAGATGCTACAAAATTTTTGTATTAAAACTCACATAATTTTTAGAAAAATCTTTTTAGTCTATTTTCTTATACTTTACATTCCTTTATAACAAGTTAGTCCAGATTATAAAAAACATTGTCAAGTACATTAACAACATCAAAAAGAGCAGAAAAAGGATGAGATGGAAAAATTGGAAATCAGATGTAATAATTTAGAAAAACTCAGTGGTCCAAGAGTCCCTAATAGATTCTAAGAGTATCACTGTAGACCAAGTGCTATTCAGCATTATAAACCCAGTCATATAAAAAGAAATTTGCTTTAATATGTCTACTTTAAGAAGGCAGGAAAAATGTACATTGTATTTTTAAGAGTATTTTATACAAAGTGGTTCAAGTTTAAAAACATACTTAATTGCAGATACTCATTGGCTTCTTTTTCCAGCAATTTTGTATCTTGTACTAATCATTTTTCAGTGACATTAATAGTCAAGGGAAATTGCCCCTTTTGGGGGATGGGTTGAAATAATGAGCTTAGTTTTGAGTATGTTGTATATATATCTCTCTAAAATATTCAATGGGAAACAAAGTATATTTGTTAAAGAAGCTCTGTACGTACATGAATTGATTCACGCAGTATTTAATCCATGTATTTCAGAAATCAGTCCAGCTGCTGTATTTCCAAATCAAAGAGCTTTTCCTGGTACACACGTTTCTTCTTCCTTAGCTGAACAGTTGAGTCAGGTGGAAGGCAGAGACTCGTTTTCTTTGTTCCCTGTTAAAAATTACTCAGAGCTTTTGGGGCGCCTGGGTGGCTCAGTCGGTTGGGTGTCTGACTTCCGCTCAGTTCATGATCTCATGGTTTGTGGGTTCAAGCCTCATGTCAGGCTCTGTGCTGACAGCTCAGAGCCTGGAGTCTGCTTCGGATTCTGTGTCTCCCTCTCTCTCTGCCCCTCCCATGTTCTCACTCTGTCTCTGTCTCTCAGTAATAAATAAACATTAAAATTTTTTTTAAATAAAATAAAATAAAAATTATTCAAAGCTTTTTAAGTTCCAGCTCCTCACTGTTGGTTTAGGTAATCAATATTTGACTCTCCTCTAGTTCCCTACTTAAGAATATCTTTTGTTAGACAAAATGTAAAATGTAGTACCTCACATTTCTATTCAAGTAGTTTTCCTCAGGGATTATCTGTATATGACATGCAGAGGAGAAGATACCACTCAAGGCTATCTTGCCTTTTATTCCAAGTAAAACCAGCACTTACGTTCTTACGAAGCATGTTTAAATCACACCTTCTATGAGGTGCTGGGTGGCTCAGTCAGTTGAGTTCTGACTTTTGATTTGGCTCAGGTCACAATCTCACAGTTCATGGGATCAAGCCCCAGGTTGGGCTTAGTGCTGACAGTGTGGAGCCTCTTTGGGATTCTGTCTCTCCCCCTGCCCCTCTGCCGCTCCACTGCTCGCTCGCTCTCTCTCTCTCAAAACAAATAAATACACTTTAAAAATACACTTAAAAGTAATCACACCCTCTACAACCTTTGTTTATGGAGAATAAGATGTCTTTTTTTTTAGTGTTCATTTATTTTTTTTGAGAGAGAGAGAGCACGCTTACACACAGGGGAGGGGCAGAGAGAGATGAAGACACAGAATCCCAAGCAGGCTTTTTGCACTGTCAGCATCGAGCCTGATGCAGGGGTTGAACCCATGAACTATGAGATCATGACCCAAGCCAACATCAAGAGACTGAGCCACCCAGGCACCCCAGGATGGCTTTTTAATTTAGATTGCTGGCCCCTGTTTTTTTTGTTTTTTTTTTTTATGGATGTTATCCATAAAGAGTTTGATACCATAATTTATTTTAAAGATAGTACCATGCTTGTTAATTTTGCTGAATAAAATATGGATCGTTTGCAGAAGAAAAGGGACCTAACTATATATTTTGGATGTCTGTCATTGCTTTGTAATCTGGGGATGTTGTTAACAAAGCCCTTTCTTTACATATAGATAAATGCTGAAAAGGGTGCTATTTGAATAGGCACACACATATGAGGAACATTCCTTGATTTACAAAAGCATTTATTCCTTTTGGAATCTGTTTGCAGTATTCTTGTTGGCCTCATGATCAGCCCCAAGCTTCTGCTCATAAACAGCATTCCAGACCTTTTTTTTCATATCAGGCTGATCTATCTGCCTCATGGTTTTTCAATAGCCCATAATTACACACAACAGTTTAAGTGTACTTAAGAACATCTTTTAAGTGGTTTTGTCTCCCTTATTTACTTTTGTGGTTCATTCTAAAGAAATCATTTGATTATCTTACGTTGATGATTCTTCTAAGATTTAGATAGCCCAGTGCATTTGATTTATTATATGCCTGTTTCAGTAATCTTACCTTTTTTAAAAAACTTTTAATGTTTATTTTTGAGAGACAGAGAGACAGAACATGAGTGGGGGAGGGTAGAGAGAGGGAGACACAGAACCTGAAACAGGCTCCAGGCTCTGAGCTGTCAACACGGAGCCTGATGTGGTGCTTGAACTCACAAACCGCAAGATCATGACCTGAGCTGAAGTTAGACGCTTAACTGACTGAGCCACCCAGGGACCCCAGTAATCTTATCTTTGAATATTTTGGAATAAGGAGCGAGCAGAGGATAATAGTTTCTCTTTGGGTAAACTTCCTGGCCATTTAATATGAACTAGGATTCAAAGGTAACAGTATGAAAGTGCTGTGAAGTTG
Organism: Puma concolor; assembly: GCF_028749965.1. NCBI lineage: Eukaryota > Metazoa > Chordata > Mammalia > Carnivora > Felidae > Puma > Puma concolor. The sequence continues at coordinate 189,836,487 of NC_141674.1, forward strand.
ATAAGATGCCTGTAGTAAGCTTACATTTTGTAGACAAAGGAAAATAGGTTGAAAACTATCATTTTATTATGCAGTTTGTTTGGCATAGAGGGTAAGAAGGATTTGTATTTCTTCAGTAAATCTTATGTTATCATATACTAGAATTTCTAAACTCAGACTTTAAGAGAAGCTGGGACACTAAAAGTAAGATGTTGGAGGATAATTCTTTTTTTTATTTTAATTTTTTTTATTTCAGTGTAGTTCATGTACAATGTTATATTAGTTTCAGGTGTACAACATAGTAATTCAGATAATTCTTCATTGATAACAAAACAGGCACACTCTGTATCCCACTAATGAAAAGGACAACTCATGCACAAAAACTGGTACGACACTGTGAACCCCTAGAAAGCAAGAAGTGAGCTCTTTTAAAATGATGGCTGTTGGTTTTTGGTTTTTTGGGTTTTGTTTTTTTGTTTTTTTGTTTTTTTTTCTGCTTAGAATAAAAATAGGGCAGGGGCATCTGGGTGGCTCAGTCGGTTAAGCGTCCAACTAAGGTCAGGTCATGATCTCACCATCTGTGAGCATCTATGAGTTCAAGCCCCACGTCGAGCTCTATGCTGACAGCTCAGAGCCTAGAGCCTGCTTCGGATTCTGTGTCCCTCCCTTTCTCTGCTCCTCCTCCACTCACCCTCTCTCAATCTCTCAAAAATAAATAAACATTTAAAAAATTTTAAAAAAGAATAAAAATAGTGCATATTATTGTAGAAAATTTAGAAAGTACATTTATAAAAATTGCTCAAAATCTTTGTTAACAGGGGCGCCTGGGTGGCTCAGTCGGTTGAGCGTCTGACTTCAGCTCAGGCCATGATCTCACAGCTCGTGGGTTCAAGCCCAGTGACAGGCTCTGTGCTGACAGCTCGGAGCCTGGGGCCTGCTTCGGATTCTGTGTCTCCTTCTCTCTCTGCTACTCCCCTGCTCATGCTCTGTCTCTGTCTCTCTCAAAAATAAATAAACATAAAAAAAAAAAATCTTTGTTAACATTTAGGTGCATTTTATTTTAGTCTTTTTTCTGTGTGTGTTTTATAGTAAAATATATCATGTAAAACATAGTTTAACATGAAGTATCATCAAACCTGTGTCAAGGAAAATATCCCAGATGACCGCTGTATTTTATCTCTTCTTAATCACAACTCATAATTCCTTCCTAAGGATAGCTATTATTCTGACTCTTATGATAATCATTTCCTTGCTTTTCATAGCTTTTCTATGTTCTGATATATGCCCAAGTTTAATGTAGTTTAATTGTTTCAGCTTTTGAATTTTATATAAATTAAATCATAGCATCTTCTTTGGTGTCTTGCTTCACACAATATGATGTTTTAAAATTTTGAGGGGCGCCTGGGTGGCGCAGTCGGTTAAGCGTCCGACTTCAGCCAGGTCACGATCTCGCAGTCCGTGAGTTTGAGCCCTGCGTCAGGCTCTGGGCTGATGGCTCAGAGCCTGGAGCCTGTTTCAGATTCTGTGTCTCCCTCTCTCTCTGCCCCTCGCCCGTTCAGGCTCTGTCTCTCTCTGTCCCAAAAATAAATAAACGTTGAAAAAAAAAAAAAAAAAAAAAAAAAAAAAAGAGTCGGAAGCTTAATCAGCTGAGCCACCCAGGTATCCTGATACTGACTCTTGATTTTGGCTTACAGCATAATCTCACAGTTCATGAGATCAGGTCCTGGTTCGTGAAATCGAGCCCCGTTTCATGAAATTGAGTCCTGCATCGGGCTGTTAACACAGAGCCTAGTTGGTATTCCCTCCCTCCTTTCTCTTTCTTTCTCTGCCCATACCCCACTTGTGCACACTCTCCCTCAAAATAAGTAAGCTTTAAAAAAATTGTGCTATTGAGAAAACTATAGTTCTTCTGGTATTTTTTGTTTGTGTTTTGTCTTTTTAAAAACATAATGAATACAAGTCAGTTCTGCTGTATAATAGTCTATTGTATGGCTATACCACAATTTACTTTTCTATTCTCTTGTTGATATATATTTATTTTTTTTCTAATTTTTGTATACTATGAATGATTCAGTTATCAACATTCTTGAACATATGTCCTGGTTCACATGTGCACAAAATTCTCCAAAGTATATAACTAGGAGTAGAATTGCTTAGTCATTGTGTGTATGTATCTTCAGCTCTAGTAAATAAAGCTGAACTGTTTCCAAAACAGTTGTACCAATTTGGACTACAAGCAGAAGTATATTAAAGTTCTGTATGCCAATACTTTTGCTCTTAATAATTTTTTATGAGGTTTAAAAAAGGTATTAAAATATAAAACATCACCAGCAAATAATTGAGAGGGTTGGAAAAGTATTCTAAAGTCTTTCTATTGCCCAGAAAACAGATGGGCAAAGGCAAATTGTCTAAAATAAGATAATAGAAATAAACACAAAGATGTCACTAATTATCTTAAATGTAAATGAATTTAACACTCCAGTTGAAAGACAAAGAGTGTTTGGATTGATTTTAAAGCACTAGCATCCACTTGCAAAAGAATGGAGTTGATCCCTTACCTCACACCATGTACAAAAATTAACTCAAAATGGATCAGTAACCTAAATATAAAAGCCAAAACCATGGAACTTTTAGAACTTCATGGCCTTGGATTTAGCAGTGAATTCTTACCTATGACACCAAAACACAAGCAACAAAAATAAAAATAGACAAATATGGACATCATCACATTTTAAAACTTTTGTGCCTCAAAGCATGTATCAAAAAATGAAAAGATAGCCCACATACTACAACATGGATGAACCTTGAAAGCATTGTGCTATGCTAAATGAAATAAACCAGACACAAAATAACAAATATTACATGATTCCACTTATATGAAATATTAGGAGTAGGCAGATTCATAGAAACAGAAAGTAGTTTGAGGTTACCAGGGGCTGGGAGAAGGGGAGCATAGGGATTTATTCTTTAATGGTTACAAAGTTTTTCACTGGAGTGATAAAAATGTTGTGAAAACAGGTAGTGTTAATGATTGCACAGCATTGTCACTGTAATTAATGCCACTCCCTTTTACAATCATGAATGGTTAAAAAGGCAAACTTTATATATTCATCACAAGTTTTAAAAATTAGTAATGTAATATACCAAAAACCATTAAATTGTACACTTTGAATGAATTGTATGCTATGTGAATTATATGTCAACAAAGCTTTTTAAAAAAAACAAAAATTAAAAACACACTAATAATCCTGTTTAGTTTATTTACAAGAGATACATATAAATCATAAGGATACAGAAAGATAAACAATAAATTGGTGGGGAAAATATATGAATATTAGATATATTAATATCAGATCAAATGGACCTTAAGGCATCAAACATTACCAGAGACAAAGAAGGGGTTACTTTATAATGACAAATATTCATTTAACGGAAGATAGAACAATTTAAAATTTGTATGTAGTTAGTAATATAGTTTGAAATACATGCACCAAAAATGGATACAACTAAAAGAGTAGACAAATTCTATTCTTAATTATAATGGAAGATTTTAACACAACTTTCTAGTATTGATAAGCAGTCAAATATTCAATAAACAGAAGATTTGAACAACTCAATGAACATACAGAAAGATGTTCACAAGCTTTTTTTTTGGTAAGCAGTGTAGTATAAACAACATAAATTGGAGGGTTCTTTATGATCTAGGACAATGTTAATTGAAAAGAAGCAGACCACGGGGCGCCTGGGTGGCTAAGTCGGTTGAGAGTCCGACTTCGGCTCAGGTCATGATCTCACGGTCCATGAGTTCAAGCCCCGTGTCGGGCTCTGTGCTGACAGCTCAGAGCCTGGAGCCTGCTTCAGAATCTGACTCCCTCCCTATCTGCCCCTCCCCACCCATGCTCTGTCTCTGTCTCTCAAAAAAATAAATGTTGGAAGTTGGACGCTTAACTGACTGAGCCACCCAGGCACCCCTCAAAAGAATTCTTTACATCCACTAACATTTCCATTTGGCTTTTTTATATCTCATCTGATGTTTCCCATCTGTTCATTCATGTGTCCACTTTTTCCACTATATTTTTAAACACATTTATCATAGTTATTTTTTAAGTCTGATATTTTCGTCATCAGCGATTGTTTCTGTTGATGACTTACTTTTTTTAATGTTTTTTTTAAATTTATTTTGTTTAATTCTTTTTTGAGAGAAAGAGAGAGAGAGAGAGAGAGAGAGACAGAGAGAGAGAGAGAGAGAGGAGAGAGTGGGAGAGGGGCAAGAGAGAGAGAGAGAGACACAGAATCCAAAGCAGGCTCCAGGCTCCAAGCTATCAGCACAGAGCTCAGTGCAGGGCTCAGACTCACGAACTGCAAGACCATGACCTGAGCCAAAGACAGACACTTAACCAACTGAGCCACCCAGGTGCCCCTTAATGTTTATTTATTTACTTAGAGAGAGAGAGAGAGAGAGAATGTGTGTGTGTGTACGTGAACAGAGGAGGGACAGAGAGGGGGGGAGAGAGAATCCCAAGGAGGCTCCACGCTGTCAGTGCAGAGCCCCATCTCAGGAACCTTGAGATCATGACCTGAGCCGAGGTCAAGAGTCAGACACTTAACAGACTGAACCACCCAGGTGCCCCAGATGACTTACTTTTTGAGATTGAACCAGATTTTCTTCTTCACATCTTTTGACTTTTGGTTTAGTAATGAACATTGTGGATAAAAGAAGAGTCTAAAATATTTATGTTCAGAAAAAGATACATGGTTTTGTCAAGCTACTACAATGAAGGGCTAAATGAATGTAGTCTGTTAGCTGTATCTGGGCTTTGCTGTTGGCTTAGTTTGATTCATTTCATTATAGGTTTCAAATGATTTGAGGGCAGGATGAACATTCGCCTAAGTTTGGTTTAAGACCTCAGTGCTTATAGGATTTCTTGTAGTTCTCTTTCTATGCCTTTAGTCTTTGGTAAACCCTATACTCTGGCACTTCAGGAAAGAACTCTCACAACTTTTTTCTTTTTTTAATGTTTCATTTATTTTTTGAGAGAGAGAGTGCAAGCAAAGGAGGGACTGAGAGAGAGGGTGACAGAGTAGCCAAAGCTGGCTCCACGCTGATGGGCTGACAGCAGTGAGCCCAATGTAGGGCTTGAACCCACGAATCGAGAGATCATGACCTGAGCTGAAGTTGGACACTTAACCAACTGAGCCACCCAGGCACCCGAAAACTCTCTAAACTTTAATACCCCTTGGCCAACCACAGTTGGACACTGTCTTGTAATCAGTGAAAGCCAGCATTGCCCAAAAGGTTTGTCTCAGCTCTCTTGCCCTTCTCAGGCTTCAGCAGGCCTTGTGTACCCACACTTAAGAGGGTTCTCTCAGTTCTCTTGTCCTGCCTCTATTCATACTTGTGAGTACTTGGTAAAGGCCTATAGAAAAGAGTTGGCAGGTGATTGTAAGCTCTTTTTGTGTTCACAGCCCTAGATACTCTTAGCTGTCATGCTATCCAGTACTCTTATGCTTTAAGAATTTGTTAAATGTTCAGCTGTTTCTTCCTACTCACATCTATGGGAGGTGTCCTCTTCAGCTCACTGCATCATCAAGGATAAAGGCAGTTTTAGAAATCTTCTCTCTTAGAAAAGGGTTGTAACTTACTAGTTTTTTTTAATATACTGGTTTCTTTGTGTCATTAGCTTTTAATGAGCTTTAGAGAAAAGATTTTATAGGTTTATTAAATGACTTGTTAGGTGTCTTGGCTTGTTATTAGGGTAGAAGCAAAATTTGCTGGCATCCTTTTACATCTTAAGCAGAATTGGAAATAACTTTTTCACATTTAAGCATATCTGATGTGATATTTCATCCTATCTAAACAACCAATAATTGAAAGACTTATCCTTAGGATGTAAGGGGGAGGGGTGTTTTTTCCTACCACTAAGAAAAACACTATCAACTAATTGTAAAATGCTGTCAATTGCTTGATGCATCCCACCTTAAGAGATTTTTAGATGAGATCAGTGTCAAAATTGATTAAATATGGTGCTTGCCATTTGCACACATGTGAACTTATTATCCTGGTAGATTATCCACTCAACATCAACTCCTCAATGTTTCTGTCAACAGGCCATTTGAGGAAATGAGTTCTGTTGTTTGAAAACTCTACATTGGATGGCAAAAATGTTGATATTGCTAAGGTATAGTGTTGGGTAATTGAAGATTCTATGTACTTTCTACTTTTGTGTATAGTAGGAAGTTTTTATAATGAAAAGATTAAAAATAAAGCAAGCAATCTCCCGTTGGCTTTTTCTGGTATGAACAAGAAAGCAACTGCATTGGGGTGACTGGCTGGTTTGTTTGGTAGAACATGGAGCTCTTGATCTTGGGGTTGTGAATTCAAACCCCATGCTGGGTGTAGAGCTTACTTTAAAAAAGCAAGCAAGCAAGCACCTGCATTAACATTTTTAGATTGGATATCAGTGGTTGGGAACAAAATTCCAGAGATGATAGTGGAAAGCTCTCTTTTAAGAAATGCTGTATTTTTCTTCTCAATTATGTTTTGGGATGCCTGGGTGGCTCAGTTGGTTGAGCATCCAACTTCGGCTCAGGTCATGATCTCATGGTTTGTGGGTTCGAGCCCTGCATTGGGCTTTGTGCTAACAGCTCAGAGCCTGGACACTGCTTCGGGCTCTGTGTCTCCCTCTCTCTCTGCCCCTCTCCTGCTCGTGCTCTGTCTCTGTTTGTCTCTTAAAAATAAATAAACATTAAAAAGAATTAAACAAAAATTTTTTTAATGTTTATTTTTGAGAGAGAGGCACACACATAGAGAGTGAGAACCGGGGAGAGGCAGAGAGAGAAAAACAGAATCTGAAGCAGGCTCCAGGCTCCAAACTGTCAGCACAGAGCCTGATGTGGGGCTCGAACTCATGAGCTGTGAGATCATGACCTGAGCTGAAATCGGATACTTAACCAACTGAGTCACCCAGGCAACCCCCCCCCCCCAATTATGTTTTTAATGGCACTTAAGAAAGAATGTGTGTTGAGTTATTATATTGCCTACCGAAAACTAACGTAATGTTAGAAGTAAATTATATCTAAATTAAAAAAAAAAGTGTATGGAAAACAGAATATAGATGTTAGATTCAAAAAGAGACTCAGAAAAATCAGACTCTGTGAAAAGGTATTAGGGATACCTAAGCCAGTTTGTTTTTATTGTCTTTTTAAAGTTCACATAAACTGATTTTTTTTTATAAACTGATTTTGAAAAGTCTATGACTCACCTGCCCTTCCTCTCCAGAAAAAGAAAAAAAAAAGAAAAAGAAAAATCTATGACTAGATAATCTTAAGGAGTCATTTCAATAAATAAAAAATATATATTCAAGGTTATAAGTCATAGTTTGAGTTATAGTTTAAGCAGCATAATTTTTAGTATTCTTTTCTCTAAATAAAAAAAACTATGTAAGTACCATATGGTTAACATTTGTAGTGTGTTCAAGATATTGCTCTTCTTCATAGGTTGTGAAACGGTTCTGTTGCTTAAATCAGTGACAAAAAGTTTTTTTAATGGGAATATTTCTGGAAACCTTACTATTTATATTATTATTACATAATTGTATCCTTTTTCCAGAAATTTTTGTAATGCTAAAATTACTATCTAGTAACAAGAAAAATAGACTAGGAAAATTATTCCTATTTTGTAATAAAAGTTTGATAGAATTAAAATATACATCACTTTAGCAATATACAGTGTTTTCATAATGTAGTTAAAAATAAGAATATCTAAGGGTACCTGCCTGGATGGCTCAGTTGGTTAAGCATCCAAATTCAGCCTAGGTCATGATTTCACAGTTCATGAGTTCGAGCCATGTGTCCAGCTCTGTGCTGACAGTGTGGAGCCTGGAGTCTGCTTGGGATTCTGTGTCTCCCTCTCTCTGCCCCTCCCGCCGCTCTCACTCTGTCTCTCTCTCTCTCTCTCTCTCACTCTAAAAAAAAATAAACATTTTTTAAAAAGTATATGGGGCGCCTGGGTGGCGCAGTCGGTTAAGCGTCCGACTTCAGCCAGGTCACGATCTCACGGTCCGTGAGTTCGAGCCCCGCGTCAGGCCCTGGGCTGATGGCTCGGAGCCTGGAGCCTGTTTCCGATTCTGTGTCTCCCTCTCTCTCTGCCCCTCCCCCGTTCATGCTCTGTCTCTCTCTGTCCCAAAAATAAATAAAAAACGTTGAAAAAAAAAAAAAGTATAAAAACAAGAATATCTAACCTAGAAGGCCAAATCTTAATGTTCTATCTTTAATAATTTTCACTTGTGTTAAACAGTCTATACTTTTTTAATATACAATGTTATTTTAGAATAGAGAATGTATGCTTTGTTACATTTTAAATTTCAGTTTGTAATGTCACATAAACTAACGAACATTAAGTTTTAAATTCTTAAAATTTTAAAGTGTCAACATATTTCAGAAATTAAAAATAGGCTTTTTAGGGGTGTTTGGGTGACTCACCTAGTTAAGTGAGTGACTTGATTTTCGCTCAGGTCATGATCTCACATTGTGTGATTGAGCCCTGCCTGGGGTTCTGGGCTCTGAACTGAGCATGGAGACTGCTTGGGATATTCTCTCACCCATTCTTTCTCTCTCTCCCTCCCTCTCTGCCCTTCCCCTGCTCTCATGTGGCCTCTCAAAATAAATAAATAAACTTAAAAATTTTTTAAAGACTTTTAAAATAAAACTAGATTTCTCATGACTTCTTATTCCTGATTGAATTTAAAATACACTTTTCATATAAGTAGTGTACTTCAATTCTTTGGGGAATTACAACATTGGCTGTTCATTTGCAGAGATGGTTTTTCCATAATGTCACATTACTATTATAATTTTCAATATTTTATTATTATTTTCTTATATATATATATTATTTCTTATATAGACTTAGAGAATCTTTTTTATTAACTCATGTATTTGAATTACACAAGAAAATTAAAACCCATTTTAAAATGCAGCCTTTCTAATTTGAAAATACCAAAACTTTGTTTCATAATAGACTTGTGAATTTTTTTGATCCAGGTAAAGAGCAGCCTCACTATATGAAAAATATAAGTGTATTTTGTCTGTCACATTGGTGGTAAAATTTGGGGCGGGTTTTTTTTTTTTTTTAATGTTTACTGAATGAAATTGGATTTAATTGTGTATAACCGTTTTTTTGTTTGTTTTTAGATAATAAATCCTAGTGATTTCCTAAGCTTCCACCTTAGGAAGCTAGAAAAAGAGCAAATTAAATCCCAAATAAGCAGAATAAAAGATTAGAAACAATTAAATTGAGAACAAAAAGTTCATAGAGAAAAAAATCAACCATACCAAAAACTGTTTTTTTTGAAAAGAACAAAAAGATTGATAAATATCTAACCAAGCTACTAAGAAAAAAAAGAGAAATAAGTTGCTAATAATCAAGAATGAAAGAAAGGTCATCACTGCAAATCACATGAGTATTAGAAGGATAATAAAAGAATATTATGAACAACTCTTTGCCCACAAGGTTGGTAACTAATGCCTTGAACATACACATCTACCAAAATTCAGAGAGAAATATAGGCATTATCTATTAAAGAAACTCAACCAATAATCAATAACCTTCTAAAACAGAAAGCACTCGGCTCAGGTGGTTTCACTGTTGAATTCTAGCAAACATTTAAAGAAGAAATGATACCTAAGTGCCTGGTGGCTCAGTCAGTTCAACATTCGGACTCTTGATTTCTGCTCAGGTCCTGATCTCACAGTTTGTGAGTTCGAGCCCCACATCGGGCTCTGTGCTAACAGTGTAGAGCCTGCTTGGGATTCTCTCTCTCTTCCCCTCTCTCTGCCCCTCCCCTGCTCATGCTTGTGCTCTCTCCCTCTCAAAAATAAATAAATAAAAATTTAAAAAAATAATAAAGAAGAAATGATACCAATTCTCTAAATCACTTTCAGAAAATAGAAGCAGAGGGAACACTTCCTAATTCATTCTGTGAAGCCAGCATTACCCTCATACCAAGACAATGAAAAGACCAGCCATACTAGGATAGAATATTGGCAAAACACATATCAAAGATTTGTGTCCTAAAATATGCAAAGAACTGTTAACAATAGGAAAACAGGGTGCCTGTGTGGCTCAGTCCTTAAGCATTTGACTTCGTCTCAGGTCATCATCTCAAGGTTTGTGAGTTCGAGTTCCACATCTGATGAGCTCATGCCCTGTTTTGGGTGAACTTGAGCCCTGCTCTGGGTGAGCACAAGCTCCATTCCGGGTGAATGTGAACCTCACTTTTCTCTCTCTCTCTCTTTCTCTGTCTCCCCCTCTCTCCCTCTCTTTCTCTTTCCCTTTCCCTCTCTCTCCTTCTCCTTCTCTCTCTCCTTCTCCCTCTCCTTCTCTCTCTCCTTCTCCCTCTCCTTCTCTCTCTCTCCATCTCCATCTCTCTCTCTCCCTCCATTTCCCTCTCTCTGCCCTTGGTGGGATTCTCTGTCTCTCCCTCTCTCTCTTTGCCCCTTGCTCACTAGCGCTCTCTCTCTCAAAAATAGTGTCACATCCCTTCCACCTTCATTGTAAAAGACAGTATTACAGGAGAAAAACAAATAGAAGTTTAACATATAAACTTCCTGCATACATGAGAGATTCCCAGGAAAATTGAGTAAATCTCTGAAGTAGCCCAAGTAACCAGGGTAAATACTGTCTCCAGCTAAGCCAAAAGAAAATGGGGAAGGGGGAGTGGGTTAAGGAAAGACCAGTAACGGATTGTTACTAGGAAAAGCACAGTAAACAAGTGTATGGTTGTTATGTAGATTTAAGTCCTTGTCATCTCTACTGATAAAAGTTTCAAGAGTTTTAGGGGCGCCTGGGTGGCTCAGTCGGTTAAGCAGCCGACTTCGGCTCAGGTCATGATCTCACGGTCCATGAGTTCGAGCCCTGCATTGGGCTCTGTGCTGACAGCTCAGAGCCTGGAGCCTGTTTCAGATTCTGTGTCTCCCTCTCTCTGACCCTCCCCCGTTCATGCTCTGTCTCTCTCTGTCTCAAAAATAAATAAACATTAAAAAAAAAATTTTTTTTAAAGTTTCAAGAGTTTTAGTCATTTTCGTCTTCCTAGTACCGAGACGGAGACAACTTACAAATGGAGATTTTCCTCACAAATGTAAATGCCTTTTATAAAAGGGTAACTTCTACTTGGTTTTCAGAGCTGCGTCTGTGTCTGGTGTTCCTTTTTTCTCTTAATTTTATTTTCAGTGTTTATTTATTTTTAAGAGAGAGAGCACAAGCAGGGAAGGGGCAGAGAGAGAGGGAGACAGAATTGGAAGCAGGCTCCAGGCCCTGAGCTGTCAGTACAGAGCCCTACACGGGGCTCAATCTCACGAACCGGGAGATCATGACCTGAGCTGGAGTCAGATGCTTAACCGACTGAGCTACCCAGTTGCCTCTGTGTCTGGTGTTTCTTAAAAATAACCAGCTCAAGATAGTCCTTATGCCAAAGAGGCATATTATGAGGTATTATATTCTGCCACCCTCACAGCCACAATAAAACAGAATAGACTGTGTGGCTTAAACAACAGAAATCTATTTTCTCACAGTTCTAGTGGCCAGAAGTCCAAGATTAGGGTGCCAGCCTGGTTGGATTGTGTTAAGAACTCTCTGGCTTGTGGATAGCTACCTTCTCACCGTTTCCTCACATGGCAGAGAGAGAAAGTCCTCTGACATCTCTTCTTATAAGGGCACTAGTCCTATCATGAAGGCCCCACTCCCGTGGCTCATCTAAACCTAATCCCAAAGGTCCCATCTCCAAAACCCATCACATTGTGTGTTAAGTCTTCACCATATGAATTTTAAGAGAACACAGTTCAGTCTGTAATACATTTTGTTTATTCATTCATCGGTTTATTAACATTCATGTTGTTTCCACTTTGGGCTATTATGATTAGTGTGCCATGAGCATTCCTGTAGAAGTTTTTGTTTGAACACTTGTTTTCAGTTCTTTTGGGTATATGCCTATGAGGGGAATTGCTAGGTCTTATGGTAATTCTATGTCTAACTTTTTGAAGAACTTCCAGAATGTTTTCTACTGCAGCTACACTATTTACATTCCCACCAGCAATGTACAAGAGTTCTAATTTCTCCATATTCTTGCCAACACTTTTTATTTTGTTTTTTTTTTAATTATGGCCATCCTAGTATATGAGAAGTGATATCTGATTGTAAAATGAGTTTTTATATGTAGCTTTCTCCCTATAATTTATTCTATAGAAGAAGGTACAATTATCATTATGTTAAATGATAAGTATGTAAATATACTGCAGATTAAAAAAATTTTTTAATGTTTATTTATTTTTGGGAGAGAGACAGAGACAGAGACAGAGTGTGAGCAGGGGAGATGCAGAAAGAGAAAGGGAGACACAGAATCCAAAGCAGGCTCCAGGCTCTGAGCTTTTAGCACAGAGCCCAACGCGGGGCTCAAACCCAGGAACCACGAGATCATGACCTGAGCCAAAGTCAACGCTTAACCGACTGAGCCACCCAGGCGCCCCAAATATACTGCAGATTAAATGATTGTTACATATATTGATGAGTGCTGAGAAATACATAGAACTTTTGAATCATTATATTGTGTACACCTCAAACTAATATTAACACCGTATGTTATACTTGAATAAACAAATAAATAAAAATTAAAAATAATAAAGTGACTCTGGGTTTAGGTACAAGCCTGGAGTTTGACTTGCTAAATGAGTAAGTGTTATAGTGCACCAGAAGATTCTTCTATAGAGATATTGTTTTGACATTGTAATATTCAGTTGTGTTTAATTTGACACAAATACATTCCTTTAGAACAGGAATGCACATTGGAGGAACTCTTTGTTATAGAAGCTTCTGACTTTGCCAGAGGCTTCTAGTTTGATACAACACATAATTATAATGTCCGAAGTGAGAAAGATTTAAAATAACATATGCTTGAATTTGAATGTAAAGAATTATTATTATTTTTTTAATGTTTATTTATTTTTGAGAGACAGAGAGAAACAGAGCATGAGCAGGGCAGGGGCAGAGAGAGGCGGGGGGAGACACAGAATCTGAAGCAGGTTTCAGTCTCTGAGCTGTCAGCACAGAGCCCGACACAGGGCTGGAACTCATGAGCCATGAGATCATGACCCAAGCCAAAGTCAGATGCCCAACCGACTGAGCTACCCAGGCGCCCCTTGAATGTAAAGAATTATTAAATAATGATGTTATCAGTCATCAAGCCTACCCTCTGGTCATTATTACCAAACAGTGAATACCTTCAATTAAAAAAAATATATGAACAGCTATTTCATAGGGTAACTCATTCCATTTTAGACAGCTCTATTTATCAGCCATAAATTCTTGTGCATACTGAGTTAAAAACTGCTGTCCTTGAACACACACTGATTGGATCTTATGTTCTCGCTAGCTGTTAAGTCCTTTTTTCCACATAAAGACAATTATTTATCTTCTCTAGTGTTTTTCTTGTTCCACACCAGACACTTCAGTTCTTTCTACCCATCACAATTTAGAGTTCTTCACTATTCTCTTCTGAATGTGCTCCAGTTTGTGGAAATCCATCCTAAAGTGTGTTTCATCTGGTCCACAGAATGGAACTAACACATAGTATAGTGTACATGCTTGTAATGGCCCTGTAGTTTAGATATGTGTGTTCCCTATCTGCAGGTGAATAACCTTTGGCTCAGACAGGTGAAGAAATTTTCCCAAGGTCATGCAATAAGTGGAAGAACTGAGTTGTTTTTTTTTTTTTTCAACGTTTATTTATTTTTGGGACAGAGAGAGACAGAGCATGAACGGGGGAGGGGCAGAGAGAGAGGGAGACACAGAATCGGAAACAGGCTCCAGGCTCTGAGCCATCAGCCCAGAGCCCGACGCGGGGCTCAAACTCACGGACCGTGAGATCGTGACCTGGCTGAAGTCGGACGCTTAACCGACTGCGCCACCCAGGCGCCCCGGAAGAACTGAGTTTTAAGCCCACTTCAGATTTCATTGCCTGTAAAGCCATGTTCTTTTCGTTAATAATCATAATATCAATATTGATAAACTACCATTTGTTGCATAAATAATATATACTCAACATGGTACTAAGTACTTAGACTCCCATCTAAGCCTCACAGAAGACTTTTGAGGTAGAGAGTACTGACTTTATAAATGAGAAAATTAAAGATCAGAAAAGGCAAATAATTTGCCAAATTCCACTAAGAGTGGCATAGTCAGGATTTAGAACCAAATGTGATTCCAAAGACTGTTCTCTTAATATTGTTTTATTCTGCCTATGCTGTTCTATGATGTAGTTGATATTCATTAATTAGCACAGCCAACAGGTGTTTCAGTGTTGTAAATCTATAAGATCATTTGTATGATTAAAAACACATAATTTGTGATCATCACAAATTTATTATTTTTCTTTAATTTCCTTTGATGCAAAAACATTGCTGATTGACTATATATTGATATAGCCTTTCTGTCAGTTCTTAACAAAATGATAAAATAAGAAATAACTGTGTTTTAAAATTTGTCTTCTTTTAGGTCCACCTCATTCATTTAACCGAGATGAGACAATAATCATTGCTTTGGCATCAGTCTCTGTATTAGCTGTTTTGATAGTTGCCTTATGCTTTGGATACAGGATGCTGACAGGTAAAAGTATCTCCTTTTGTTCTTTTGTATCAAATATACCATTTAGTCAGAATCAGTTTTTTCCTTTTTGAAGTTTCTATGCTAAAAAAAAAACTCTGTGCTACAGTACGTCCCATCCTCTCTTCGCAAACTTTTTTTCTTAGTTTTTATGAAAAGTTACAAGCATATACAAAATATCTATCACCCAACTTCAATGATTATTACATCTATATATCATCCATAGCCCCACTCACCACACCCTTCATGGTACTGGGTATTTTGAAGTAAATTGCATATGTCATTTATCTGTGAAAACTTTAGTATTATCTCTGAAATATAAGGACTTAAAGTATATGTAACCACAATACTATTTTCACACCAATAAATAAATAAATAAATTATTTTTATTCAGTATCATCTTCAGTATCATCAACTGTCCAGTCAGTTCTTTTTTTTTAATATTTATTTTAATGTTTATTTATTTTTGAGAAAGAGAGAGAGACAGAGCACAAGGAGGGGAGGGGCAGAGAGAGAAGGAGACACAGAATCTGAAGCAGACTCCAGGCTCTGAGCTGTCAACACAGAGCCTGACGTGGGGCTTGAACTCACAAGCTGTGAGATCATGACCTGAGCTGAATGAAGCTGGACGCCCAACTGAATGAGCCACTCAAGCACCCCAATTGTCCAGTCAGTGCTAATAAATTTTAGGTTTAATGAGCTTTTTAGAAAATCAGTACCCATTCATTCATTTGAATCACTTTTTTTAAGTTATTAAAACCTTCTTTAATGTTTCTGCAATATTTCTTCGAATTTTAAATTAGGTCTGTTACTAGAACTATCTCCCAAAATTCAGCTTTAATGTTATTATTCATCATTCATCTTCATTTATAGATAATTCTTAGTTTAGTAAATAGTTTTACTCTTGGTGACATTGGGCATAAATCTTGCTGCCTGCCTTCTGTAGTTCTTCTTTTTTAGCAATTATAAGAAAAAGTGTAATAAAGATTTTAAGAGAACCGTACATTAGCAACTTCTTTTTCCTATTGTTATAGGAGACCGTAAACAAGGTCTTCACAGTATGAACATGATGGAGGCAGCAGCATCAGAACCCTCTCTTGACCTAGATAATCTGAAACTGTTGGAGGTAAGATTGTAGAACATATGGACTGTTCTTTCTGCTCTCATAGTATATCTAAGACAGTAACTTCATTCACTCACTGCATCATTCATCCATTTATTCTTTGAGCATTTATTAATTATCAGTTTGGTACCAAGGCCTATTTCAGGCACTGAGAATATAGGTAAAAACTACAGAGAGCCGCCTTGAGACTTGTATTCTAGTGGGAAAGAGTCTACAAAGAGGTGAAACAAATAAATGTATATTACTTCTATTAGTAGTAAGTGCTATAGAGAAAAATAAAACAGTTAAAAAGAAAAAGATGGAAAGCGGTTTAGTAAAGAAAGTATATTTAGAAAGGAGACAGAAAGTGTATTTAGAAAGGAGATGATCTTTGAGTATAGACTGCAATAGTGTATAGGAATAAAGACATGTGAAATTCTGAGAAGAATGTGCCATTCAAGCAACCCACGGTATATGCCAAATAAATATTCCTTGTTTGTGCATATATTGCATATTTTTATAGGTATATACAACTGTTATATGGTAATATCTCAGAACCTATGTTATAGTCTTACCATGATGAATGTTTTTATGATTATTATTAGAATAAATAAACTATGATCCCCATACTAGAGACTGTTAAATAATAGATATGGTAGATTTAGTTATATAAAACATTTTAGGAACCTTCTGTTTGGGAGAAAAATACAATAAACAAAGTTAAAATATTCAAAAAAGCATTTCAACATATAAAGTAGAATTGTTAAAGAGCTAGTATAAATCAATATAGAAGCAACAATCCATAAAAATTGGACCAAAAAGATGAAGTGTCAATTCATAAAAGAATTAAAGGTAGCTTTTGAATGCATAATAAGATGACCAATTTACTAAATTGGAAAAAAAAATACTAGTTAAAACCACAGGATTTTATCCTGGACTGAGTAAAATACTCCCAAACATTGCTGATTTAACTATATATTGATACAGCCTTTCTAAAAGGCAGTCTGTTTATTAAGTAATTAACCTAGAAATAGTTAAATATGACAAAAATATTAAATAAATGATGGTAAATCCTTAACCTGTTTCAGTAAAGTAAAATCCCCAGAAGCCAAAAATGAAGAGAATGGGTTGCATTTTGCTGATTTTATTTTTTTATTGTGTCCTGTATATTGTGAATGTTATATTGAGGAGACCTTGTGTTCTGGTAGGTTTTTCTAAAGTGTGTTTATTTCCATTATTTGTTTTAGTAGGCAGTTAACTTGGTTGGACGTACTGTGAACTCCTTGTCTCTTAGATGGAAGCTCAAATCTCACTGCAATTGTTTTATCTTTAGCTGGAATTGGTCTCAAGTATTCATTTCATTTCCCCCTCTCTCACTCTTCTTTGTGGGATTCTCCTCTCCCTTTCCAGCATTTTTGGTTGCCCTAAATTCTGTCCTCTGGCTCCTAGGGCCAGGAAGACTACAGATTTTCTATCGCAGTTCTAACTGCACTGTGCAGTGTTTGTGTCAGCCTGCTTTCAGGCTAAAAGCTATAAAAATGAGTAGTTCACCCTATGGCATTCCTTTCTTTTAAGTGTTGACTCCCCTCAGAATCTACTTCCTTTTGTTCATTCTCTAGCACTTTTAGATTTCTTTTTAAAATTTTGTTCAGAGTTCATAGTTGTTATCTATGGGAGGGCTGGGTCTGATAGGAGTTTCCTGAGCCATATGAGATGTAGAATTTATTAGTTTCTTGACAGTGGAGTAATTTAAACTATAAGCAATAGAGAACTGTGGTATACATTTGGATTTACACTTTTCTAGAAAATTGATTGTTCAGTTATGATATGAATTAATACCTTGCTTTCTTCAAAACAAATTTACAGCTGATTGGCCGGGGTCGATATGGAGCAGTATATAAAGGTTCCTTAGATGAACGTCCAGTTGCTGTAAAAGTGTTTTCCTTTGCAAACCGTCAGAATTTTATCAATGAGAAGAACATTTACAGAGTGCCTTTAATGGAACATGACAACATTGCTCGCTTTATAGTTGGAGATGAGAGAGTTACTGCAGATGGACGCATGGAATATTTGCTTGTGATGGAGTATTATCCCAATGTAAGTTCTTTATAAAAATTAAACTGACATTTATATTAGCTGTCAATCAGAATTTTAGGAGGACTACTGTTATGTAGAACATTGGTGGTTTGCAAACTGGTTAATAATGGTTTGCTGTGAGATAAGGATCTCACATCAGAATGTGAATCAACCAAGTCACTAGTTAACTTTTTAGTTCATCTGTCAGTCTGTCTGTCTGTCTCTCCCTCTCAGCAAGACTTTCTTGATGAAGGAAACAGTGTTTTGACTGACGTTCATTCTTGTGCAAGCTCTTTATCCCTGACTGGTAAATACTTTGTGGATGAGCACCTTGAATAGCACTGACACATACATATTTATGAAAGCTTTCTGTTTCATACTTGTAAAACATAACAATTTAATTTGTATTTGTACTGGTAAGAGATACAGTATAAAGAAAGAATGTAAAAGACTATGTTTTCTATCTTAATTTCAGAAACAAAAGAAACATTTAATATGAAATACTCACTTATACTTTTTAACATTGGAGAAAAAAATTAATAATTTTAAATTATCCTTTCCATCATCTTCTCCCCTCTCAATTCACAGAAATGTCTTACTGTTTTGAGATTTTGAAATGTCATAGTTCATTAAATCTCCATGGAATCCTAACCTACTTAAATACTTTGTCAGGCTACTGCTAATTTACCTCCTTATGTACAAGTAAATTAATTCCACTTTTTTTTTTTTTTTTTTTGTATTTGTGTATTTCTTCTTTTATATAGGGATCTCTCTGCAAGTATTTGAGTCTCCATACAAGTGATTGGGTCAGTTCTTGCCGCCTGGCTCATTCTGTGACTAGAGGTCTGGCTTATCTTCATACAGAATTGCCACGAGGAGGTAAGACAATGAGTAGAAGATGAATGACATTCATGTGGGGCAAAATTCACAAAGGGAAATTGTATTCATATCTTCAAACTAAGAGTATATTTTATATAATAGCAGATTTATTATTAGCCAGTTGTTTGAAGTATCTGGCTTGAGGAAATATATTTGAAATATAACAGGAAGAATAACAAAAAGAACTTCGAGACCCTGGAGAGGTCATGGATCCTATTGAGATTTTGAGTAAAGCTCTGAACACCTCTGTAAAGATACATGTATGGCAAACTTATAAAAATGTTCATTTGATTCTAGGGGTTCTCAGACCCGTTAAAGTCCATCAATGAACTTAGGTTGAGAAGCTCTTAGCTAGGCTGTAGTACATTTCCTTGCATTTATTTGCTTATTTAAATGAAATACAGCGCATTACCAATTCTTTAGTTTTAACATCATATGGATTTTTATTCTATATTTGACTGGTCTTTAGTATAAAACCTACACATATCTTTTTATAACTTAGTGTTTCTCTTAGCTAGGATTAGGTTTGGTCAGATCTGTCAGGGGGAAAAAATCACAGGCTTCAATAAGAATGAATTTTTTTTCTTTCTTATGTAAGAATTTAGAGAGAGTCTAAAATTGGTTTGGTGTAGCCTAAGCCTCCAGTAATAGTTCTCCTCCATTATTCGTTTTTTTTCCCATTATTCTTTACATATGGCTTACATTTTCAAGGTCACCTCATTGTCCATCATGCTATATTCTAATCAGTAAGGGAAAGGAAGGGAAGGTAGAAGGAATTGCCCCCTTCTGCCTCCAGAAGCTCTACTCTCATACGTATATTTTATTTTACAGAACTTAGTTCACACTTAACTACCACACTTAAATACAGTTGTTGGTGTTATTATTGTTGTTGTTTTTAAGCTGGCTGTGTTGGCTGTGTTGCTATATCAAATAATATTGGATTCTGTTACTGAGTAGAAGGAGGATAATGCATGCTGGGGAGTTGATCTTCGCCAGTGTTTCAGAACTGTGGTTTGTGTTCTTTGTCATAACTACAGTTTTCTTCAGCATCTGTGCACATTTTTGGTAGTTGTTCAAAACATCTTTTTAATACATTTACTTTCTCACTTTGTTTCAAAACATACATCACAGGCACATCTAAATTAGCTTTGTTGCAAAAATCAGTCTTAGTGCTTTCTCAAGCTCTCATCCCTTACGGATTTTCTTGTCGTACTACAGCCCAGAATATTGTTTTTTCAGTTTCTTTGACCCCTGTAGATAAGAGAATCTTTAATATATCAGTTTCTTAGATCTTTCTTCTATTGTATAATAGTGTGGGTCATCTTTTCTAGCTGCTGCTTCATATATAAAAAATTTCTCCTGAATAATTTATCACTTCATTTATCTTGACATCTTGCTTTTCCTGAATACAGAATTGACCAATGTTATCGCCTATGTCAGCAGTTTGATGCACTTATTCTGGTGCTTTAGGACACTAACCATTTGGACTATGCTTCCTTACTCTTAAGTGTTATTATAATTCACTTAAAAAGCTGGCTTAGCGCAGAACTTAAAATACCATCCTCATTCCCCTTTTCAAGACTTGCATGACTTAACAAGGTTTCAAAAAAATGAAAAGAATGATTGCCATCAAATAAGAGTTTTATTTAGATGTAGATGTTACTTTCAAATATTAGCTAATATCACTTAAACTAGTTAACCCCCCCTTTTTTTTAGTTAACCTTTTTTTTTTAAACTGAGTATATACATAGTATTGCAAAAAATAAATAAATACAATAGCTATTTTGGGGGTTTTGTGGGTTTTTTTTAGTATAGTAGCTATTTGAATTTATGCTTTTACCTAATATTTTAAAGGTATTGGAAATATACAGTATTATTTCAAAATATTTAAAGTGTTATTTCACTTTTTGTCAGAGAACACTATTTTTCATAGTATCTTCATTTTTTTTTAATTTCTTTTTCAACGTTTATTTATTTTTGAGAGACAGAGAGAGAGAGAGAGAACACGAGCAGAGGAAGGGCAGAGAGAGAGAAGGAGACACAGAATCCAAAGCAGGCTCCAGTCTCTGAGCTTTCAGCACAGAACCCGACACAGGGCTCAAACTCACAAACTGTGAGATCATGACCTGGGCTGAAGTTGGACACTTAACTGACTGAGCCACCCAGGCACACTCCCTACCCCACCCCCTACCCCCAGTATCTTCAAATGTAACTTTGCTGTTTGGCATAGAAATTTTATGGTAAGAAATAATACTATTATTATTTTATTTAGCTGTTTTTAGCTTCAGAATAAGGAGGAATTGAGCCTGCTTATTTATTTGTAACTGTCCTCCTTATGAATTTTTCCTGATAATGTCAGTGAAACTTATTACCATACTCCCCCCTCCCCCCGAATCTAACAAAGAAAGAACATATTATGGATCACTCAAATCTAACAGAAAATTACTGTTAACTATGTACATCCTTCTAAGTCCTTTGCTGTGTGTATGTGTCCACAGAGACTATTTTTTGTTCAGGTTTTATTTTTTAACACAATTAAAATAATAGTATGCCCTGCTTTTCTTTGAAATATTTGCCTAGTACAGTGCTACTGTCCAGGGCAAAATTATTGTATGTTCTCCTTTCTCTGCACTCCCTACCCCCAAATGAAAAGGATTAAAAGGAATACCGAGGAGAACTTTAAGGGGAAAAGTCTCTCAAAAGGGCAGTCTATAGTTCTACCCTTTACATTGGTAATGAAACCTATCTTGTTTCCTTTCTTCTCTTCCTTTCCCTTGTTTTCTTCTTTACCCCCTTCCTTCTTTGCTCCCCACCCCTCTTCTTTCATTATTTCATGTCTTTTTTTTTTTTTTTCTTATATAGTAGCAGAAGGTACTACCCTATTTTCTTCTCTGGCTGTATCATTGACTCATTGCCCATTCTCCCCATTATTTTTGCCTAATTTCCTTAAGTGTGAGATCTTTAAGTATTGATTTGGTATTAATATACAAAAATTTTCCAAATATAGAAACATTTTTATATCTCTATAAGTTTCTTATATAAATATCACCTTGAGATTATACTATACGTACTAGTATTGTGGTTTTATCCAGAATAAGAAATGCAACTCTTTTAGGGGCTGAGTGAGCCATGTTAGTACAACTTTGGAAGGCTAGACCAGGAGGTGAGAGGGGAGAAAATGAACAAGAAATCAACTCTTTTTTAACTACTATTTTTGTCTTCCAATTGTGACAGGAATCATTATCTTCTGTTTTTAGTTTCATTGTTGGTGAAATTATAGTCTGATATTCATTAATGAGAGTAATGAATGTAAATACTGAGCCTATTTGGGCCTAAATATAAATA
Source organism: Puma concolor (assembly GCF_028749965.1). NCBI lineage: Eukaryota > Metazoa > Chordata > Mammalia > Carnivora > Felidae > Puma > Puma concolor. The sequence goes on from NC_141674.1 coordinate 189,858,521, forward strand.
CTCAATAAAGTTATCATTGACTTTGTTCTGATTGCTCTGTTTCTTTGTATACCTAGAGACTTATTTTAAATTTCAGAAATTGTATAACAATGTTTTCAACTCAGGAGCTATAGTTTTGCTTAATATAATATTTATATAAGGTTTCCTTAAAGATAGGAAAGAAATATGTTTTTGGTGGGGCAGCTTAGGTTAGATACATTCTTTCAGTCAGCAAACATTTATTGTGTGCCAAGCCTTTTGAATTCAGGTAAAACATGTTCTCTTTCTACCTTCATGGAGCATACAGTCTAGTGATAAGTAATGTGAGTATAATAGTGCTCTGCTTCTCTGTAAAATCAGAAAACAGGTTTTCATATCTTGTGAGATACCAGCTCCTCTACTTATTCTCCAGGTCCTTTGTAAAACTTTTTCTAGTTTGATTTGAATAACTGAGGTGGGCTTAGAAACAGGGCTAACCCTGAGGGCAGAACTGGGATGTTCTGTCATAGGTTTGATCAGTGAAGCCATAGGAGAATAGTATAACATACAATATACAGATTTTGGAGGCATCTTGGCAAGTTGACTTTTTTTAGTTATTTATACTAAATATTTCTTTCTCTGTTGCCTCCTTTTGCTACCCTTAGAAAAAGGGAAAAAAAACAAGTATGTTTTAAAATTAGAAGCAATAGCATGTTGGCTATTAGTTGCAGCTAAATATTTAAAGCTTAATTACACATGCAACAGTAGTTTATGTTATAAAATATAGTGAAAATAGTGATGATTATGAGTTGAAACTGCTTTCTTGTGTCCCTTTCTGTTATTAGAAAATTAAATGGCAGAAAAATAATACAATCATCTATATTTTTGTAGTCCCTATTACCTGCATGTTTATGTCCAACAGTGCTATTTAAGCATTAATAAATATTTGAAATTATCTAAACAGATCATTATAAACCTGCGATTTCCCATCGAGATTTAAACAGCAGAAATGTCCTGGTGAAAAATGATGGAACCTGTGTTATTAGTGACTTTGGATTGTCCATGAGGCTAACTGGAAATAGACTGGTACGCCCAGGGGAAGAAGATAATGCAGCCATAAGTGAGGTGAGTGTATACAAAAGGTATCACTCTGATGTACTTCGAGAAGATAATGAAGCATTAAAAAAATCTATCCAGGACAGTTACCCTTATATGCTACCAATTACAGCATATTAGGAATTACAAAATTAAGACCTACAGAAGACCTTGCATAAAGTTTATCAGTTCTTTATGGAAATCACTGCTTGTTCCAACTCATTTTTTTTAAATGTTTATCTATCTATCTATCTATCTATCTATCTATCTATCTACTTATGTATTTACTTTGATAGAGAAAGAGAAAGCACAGGGGAGGGAGAGAGAGAATCCCAAGCAGGCTTTGTGCCATCTGCGCAGAGCCCTATGCATGGCTTAGTCTCATGAACTGTGAGGTCATGACCTGAGCCAAAATCAAGAGTTGGATGCGTAACAGACTGAGCCACCCAGGTGCCCCCCACAACTCATTTTTGAGAGGCACTGGGAGGAGGATTGTAGGAACTGTATTTTCTTTTTTAAGAACTGATTTTTGAAGCAGGAGTAAAATTTCTAAGTTTAAGACAGGACAGTCACCTTCTGATAATCACTGTTGAAATGTGGACCACATCCTTCCTGACCTTTTTCTCTACATCCCCATACACGTCTCTCTCTCCATGTGTATGTATTTTTTTAATTAAAAAAAATTTTTTTTAAATATTAAATTATGGGGGTGCCTGGGTGGCTTAGTGGTTGAGCATCCGACTTCAGCTCAGGTCATGATCCCATGGTTTGTGGGTTTGGCCCTCGCATCGGGCTCTGTGCTGACAGCTCACGGCCTGGAACCTGCTTCGGATTCTGTGTCTCCTTCTCTCTTTGCCCTCCCTTGCTCATACTTTGTCTGTGTCTCTCAAAAATAAATAAACATTAAAATATATATATATTAAATGACGTACATACTATTGTACTTTTTATATTATACTATTGTATTGCACTTTTCTCATTGTGTCTTGCAAACGTTTCTTCATTGACATACATAGGATAGTTTAGCTTATTCTTTCTGATTGATGAATAGTATTCAATAGAAAAGATTTACCACAGTTTATTCAAGAAGGGTGTTTTGTAGGTAAAAAATTAGGTATAGAAAGTTTCAGTGATATACATAAGGTCAAATAATGTGTCATTGACATATAGTTGACATGAAATTTATGTATAACTTCTGGTCTGATGTATGCATGTCAGAATATGCTACATTATGTTTCTGAAAAATGTCACTCTAATTTATCAGGTTGGCACAATCAGATATATGGCACCAGAAGTTCTAGAAGGAGCTGTGAACTTGAGGGACTGTGAATCAGCTTTGAAACAAGTAGACATGTATGCACTTGGACTCATTTATTGGGAGATATTTATGAGATGTACAGACCTCTTCCCAGGTAAGAGAATTGCTGTCAAAAATTGATACATGTTTTGAGTGAAGCAGTTCTATCATCTTTTTCGACTTTTAAATTGAGTCAACTTTTATGTTTTTACTTTCACTTAAACCTTTAGTTTATTGCCATCTAGTGTTCAGAAACATTATTAGCAGAAGGATGTCAATTAGAAATAACTTTGTAAACAGATCCCAACTTTGCATCTGAGTGCAGGTGTTTGTTTGTTTTTATATTGATTTTTGAGAGAGATGGAGAGACAGAGTGTGAGCTGGGGAGAGAAAGAGAGAAAGAGGGAGACACAGAATCCAAAACAGGCTCCAGGCTCTGAGCTGTCAGCACAGAGCCTGATGCGGGGCTTGAACTCACAAACTTGGGAGATCATGTCCTGAGCCAAAGTCGGATGTTTAACCAACTGAGCCACCCAAGCACCCCTGAATGCAATTTAGTTAATTGTTCATAATAGCTTATCTGTGTTTAGTTAGATTGCTTTAGCAGTCATTGTTGTCCTTATGTACCCTCTGAACATTTGATAAGCTATACTTAAAATATTCCCTGAATTGACCCAAGAAGTTAGAAACAATGAATTTACCATTGGAACACTTTTTTCTTTCTTCCTTTATTTTTTTCATTCTTCCTTCTTGACTTCCTGATTCCTGCTTTCCTTCCTTCCTTTCAATGAAAGAACACCCATTTAATATGAATGCTTATTTAAGGCTTATTTGAATTAACCAAATGAGTTTATAGTTTTTCTCTTTTTGTTAGGATTACATTACTCTCATTATTGTCCTATAAAAACTTTAACTACCAATATGTGTGCATTGCATTCTGCTAGATGGTGTACAAAATGACTTGATATATATGGCTTCTATCTTATAGGAATAATACCATTAAAAGTATAGAAAAAGGAAAAATGGTCAATTGAACCAGCACTGGACAAACTATATAATGGAACTATTTAATAATAACAAAGATTAGTAGTGGGGTTGAGGTGTTTTTTGTTTTTGTTTTGTTTGTTTGTTTTTTTGCTTTAAAAACAGTAAACATTTAGCAGTAGTTTATAATTCTAAAAATAAAATAAATTAATAATTACTTAGATTAACTACAGGTTAGGCAGTTATTATTTAGAAGTATATTTTCTAGTTAATTGGAAGTACAGAGTACTCAGTTGAGGTGTTTTTCTAGGCATAGCAGAATTGCAGTAGTATCACAGCATTATTAGAACTTTGAAACTTTTTATTTATATTACTGGAATTTAGACCACAGATATTTTTATATATCCTAATTCAGAATTTTTGTTTTTTTAGAAACATGACTGACTAAAATTCTTAAACCAGCATTAGTACATTACCATCAGCAATATTTTTTCAACAATTACTGCATTCAAAGAATAACTATTGCTTTTGCCCTGATAAATAATATCAGGTGTATGAAAATGGAAAGGCAATTAAATCTTATTTGCAGAAGATTAATTTAGCAGATAAGTAGTTTGAATTGAAATAGAACTAGAGGCGGTTTAAAAAGGAAAAAGACAGGTGCCTGGTTGACTCAATCAGTAGAGTATGCATCTCTTGATCTCTGGGTCAGGGTCACAACTTCAGCCCCACACCGGGAGTGGAAATTACTTAAAACAACAACAACAATAGTTTAAAAGAAAAAAATATAGATAAGGCGTGCCTAGGTGGCTCAGTTGGTTAAGTGTCTGACTGTTAATTTCAACTTAGGTCATCGTCTCATGGTTCATGGGATCAAGCTCTGTGTCAGGCTCTATGCTGACAGCTCGGAGCCTGCTTGGGATTCTCTCTCTGCCTCTCTCTCTGCCCCTCCCCCATTCGTGTGCATGCACATGCTCTCTCTCTCTCAAAATCAATAAATAAGCATCTTTTAAAAACATGTAAAAGAATAAGGTGTTACTATTTTAATGGATGCATGGTTTCAGTTTGGGAAGATAGAAAAGTTCTAGAGATGGGTAGTAGTGATCGTTGCACATTATTAACATACTTACTGCCATAGAACTTACTATACACTTAAAAATTGTTAAAATGGTAAATTTTGTGTTATGTATATTTAACCACAATGAAAATAACAATAAAGGAAAAAAATGAGAGTTGCATTAAGAGATCTTATAATCTTGGATATGGAAATGGAGAGAAGAAATGTGTGGTTCTGCTTAGCTATTGTAAGAAAATCTAAGGAACTGAGAAATATTAGGAGGTCTAAGAAATAATGAGGGTGGCAGCCAGGAACTTAGGAAAAAATATTGGTTTATATTGGAAACATGAGTTTCTCCAATTATGAAGACTTTCAGATGGGGTATTGATGGACAGCGGACAGCTGAAGAAAGTTTTTAAAAATAATTTTTTTATTTTTTATCTCAGTCGGTTAAGCATCCGACTTCAACTCAGGTCATGATCTGAAAGTTCATGAGTTCAAGCCCTGCCTTGGGCTCTGTGCTGACAGCTCAGAGCCTGGAGCCTGCTTTGGATTCTGTGTCTCCCTCTCTCTCTGCCTCTCACCTGCTAGTTTCTCTCTCTCTCTCTCTCTCTTTCTCAAAAATAAATAAAACATTCTAAAAAGTTTAAAAAATAAAGAATTTTTTAAATAAAAAGGATGTTGAGAGAACTAAAAGTGAAATGATTTAGAAATTGTTTATGTAAAGATGGTAAATGGGAACTTATGAGTAGATGCACTCTGCTAAGAGAACAAATGAAGAGTGCAAAAAATTATTGCGTAAAGACTGAATATTGGGGGGCCTCCCTGTACCAGTAGGTTAGTTTAGAAGACTGTTGGTCAGAAAAATAGTGAGAAAACTAAGAAATTGTTGTAGGGAGTATGGCCGGAGTCGCAAAAGATGAGTCTGCAAACAAAGTGCAGTTAAGTGAAAGTCCTCATACTGGAGTCCCAACTCCAGGATGAAGCTTCTTCTTATTAGGATAATTGCTAAAGACTATGTGCATAAAGTCAGCTAAGCAAGAGTGTTAATCAGTCTAATGGTTTAGCTTTTCAAGGTTACATTTCGAGTTAATTGGTTTCTGTAACACTAGGAAGGGTCAGGTGGGAGGGAGGATCCGCCCTGGACAATGTTAATGGCTCTAGGGGTTCCTTACTGCCACAGCCATGTTCAGCTGTGTAAACATGTCCTAAGGCCTTGCACCTTCTCCAGCCCTTCCCTTTTGGAGTCTTTTCCTTTGATACTTCTCTCCTGCATCTCCCACAAGAAATCATACTATCTTGGAAGTCAGTGTTAGAAAATGTTAAGAACCAAGATTGATAGCAGTAGATGTAATATAAGGTCAAAAGGAAATAGAACTGAAGAATGATCTTTGAATTTAAATAACAAGAGGTCATTAGTATTCTTAGAGGAGTTTCTGTGGAATAGAGAAGATGGAAATATCAGAGTATGGGAAGGAAAAGTATTAGGAAAGCACAGGAAGAAGATACAAGATACTCTTAAAAATGTTAACAATGAAATGGGATGGAAGTTGAATAAAAAGGAACGCTTAAACATATTAATAAAGCATAGAGAATAGCATGTTATAATTATAACATTTTTGGGAAACATTTTTTTCAGATTTATATGATACACCTCCAAATGCAGTACATGCTTTATTATTAAATGTAAACACTATGTAATGTAGACTGATTCTCGCTGTAAAATATATGCAGAATAAACGAATTAGATGTTTGTATTACAAAGAAAGAGTGAAATGCTGCAATGTTTATATAAAGAAGGAATATGAAAGGAAGATAAAAAAGGAAGGCAAGAGAAAGAAAAAGGAAGAAAGAATAAGCATAATTTAAGAAGGGAACTAAAATGTTCCTAACTGCTTAGAGACATGATTAACAAATAGCAAATGAGGTGAGAAGCAGGGAATGGTATCTGATATTCTAGATATTTGATCTATTTTGGACAATTTGAAAGAAAGTGGGATTATAAAACCTCCCTTGAGCAATCCAATGTTTATAAAGTTTTAAGGAAATCCAGTAAGACTAATATAATTCATGATGATGATGTCATTAACATTCATCTTTGTGTCCCTAGTGCCTAATACTAAGTTAGCTCTAAACAAGTATCTATTGAACAATTAGATTAAGAACCATGAAGATTTCTTAGAAATTTGCAATTCTTCTGGGGCGCCTGGGGCGCTCAGTCGGTTAGTCATCGGACTTCAGCTCGGATCATGATCTCGCAGTTTGTGAGTTCGAGCCCTGCATCGGGCTCTGTGCTGACCGCTCAGAGCCTGGAGCCTGCTTTGGATTCTGTGTGTGTCTCTCTATCTGCCCCTCCCCTGCTCACGCTCTGTCTCTCTCTCTCAAAAATGAATAAACTTAAAAAAAATTAAAAAAAAAAGAAATTTGCAATTCTTAATGTCATTTCATTCACAAAACAAGATTGTATATCAATTTTATTTAGTAGGTTTTCTAATTATATTTTAGACCTGCTTAAAACAAGTAAAATTATGAATTTTTAGTTATTCTACTTAACCAGCATTTGAAAAAAAAGTGACTAATAAATAATACTTGGAAGACGTCTATATGTGTTGTGTATATGTCTCAGAGAAACAGATATGATGTACTAGTAAATATCTTCTGGTTCACAAACATTATGGATTGAGGTTTTATTAGATGAGGTTTCATGAACAAAAGTGATATACTAACTAGCAGGATTAAAACTTCTGGTTTTGTTTTTCAAGTTCAATATTGATGGTGATTGTCAACAGTAAGTATTTGCTTAGGGATGCGTGAGTGGCTCAGTCAATTAAGCATTCGACTCTTGATTTCAGCTCAGGTCATGATCTCCTGGTTCATGAGTTAGAGTCCCGCACTGGGCTCTGTGCTGACAGTATGGAGCCTGCTTGTGACTCTCTTTCTCTCTCTCTCTCTCTCTCTCTCTCTCTCTCTCTCTCTCTCTCTCTCTCCCTCCCCCCCTCCCTCTCCCTCTCCCTCTCCCTCTCCCTCTCCCTCTCCCTCTCCCTCTCCCTCTCCCTCTCCCTCCTTCCCTCCCTCCCCCCTCCCCCCACCCCGCTTCTGACCCTCTCCCACTTGCACTTTCTCTCTCTCTCAAAATAAATAAATAAACTTAAAAAACAATAAGTATTTGCTTAAATCTTTAGAGTTACAAAATATCATTTGTATAGATACTGCAGTATTCCAAAAATTTTGGGTTATGTTGCATAAATTATAAAATTAATCTTTGTAATATAATCTTTTTTAATATTGGTGGAGGAAAAATGTTTATAGGTTTTTGAATATCCAAATTGAAAATTGAAACATAAAACTTAAATAAATGTTTTATAAAGTATTTTCTATCTGGTCATCATAACTTTTGTATTATTTCCATGTGAGTGAGATAAGGAAGACAGACATTGCCATTTTGCTGACAAGAAAAGTAAAACACAGAATAGTTAAATGACTTTTCCAGGGTAGAGATGAAGACACGATTGGAGCTTAAGTGCCTTATCCTGCATTCTGGTGTTCTTCCTTCTAATTTATCGTGTCACTCTCATGGGATGGGAGCTGGGGCCAGCAGACAGTCTCTCTCCTGTGTTCTTTGTCAAGATTTTGACTAGACCACTGATATTCTGACCCTTGTCCCAGTGGTCTTCTGTATGGCACAGTATGTTTATTAAGTTTAATTTGATCACATTTTGTAAAAATCAAAGCTTCTTATCACAAGCAGCTGATTGTGTTTAGGGGTGATAAATAGGGTTATTAAATAGTGGTAGAATAGTTAATGATACTTAAAAATCCTTGATCTAGATATTACTTCTTAGGGATTTTTTAAAAATCAGTATATTGAGTTTTCTGTCGTGGCCATTATCATAAACATTTTTGTGACATTTGATACAATCTGGCTGGACTATAATAGAGCCAGTGACATATTAAGACATGATGACTATACATCCTAGACACTTACATTTGGTTCTACAGACATGTGTTATACTATATCCTGGGCTTTCTCCTTATATTCACCACCCTCAATCCCTGTATGGGGTAAGAATTCAGGCATTTTCAAGTATTAAATGCACCTTATGTATGTAATAATCCCCCCCAATTTAGTAATTCTAGAAGCCATTTAAAAATAGCTGTGTCCATTATTGAAACTACCACTTGATTTATCAACAGACATTTAATTTATTAAAGACTATTTTAGTTAAAACCTTTATTAATTAATATTGTATTAAACCCACAAAAGGATCTCTTTTGCATTTCCAAATAGGCCCGAAGGATTAAAAATAAAATAAAAAAGATTGTGACATAATTTCTTTGCTTACTTAGTATCAGAAATTCTGCTCCTGTTCCATCATTTTATAATAATAGAAAATTTTACTTTATTCATTTTAAAAAAAAATACACAGGTGAATCTGTACCAGAATACCAGATGGCTTTTCAGACAGAAGTTGGAAACCATCCCACTTTTGAAGATATGCAAGTTCTGGTGTCTAGGGAAAAACAGAGACCCAAATTCCCAGAAGCTTGGAAAGAAAACAGCCTGGTAAGAAAAAAAACTAAATTATTAAAAAGAGGACTTATGACTGAATATGTTTTAATGTTGTTTGAAGCAAAAATAGACTGTTAATGTTAATAGTTTTTAGAGTTGTCTAATGCCAAAAATCCTTGCTTGACTTTTATGATGTTATACAGTTTCAAAATTTTCAATATAAAAAAGTCCTCTTTTTGGTTCAGATGTAGTTTTTTCCAAGTAAAAATACTAGAGAGACTAAATTGTGTCTGAGCTTGCCAAATTGAATAACAGCTGGAATAATTAACAGATTAATATTTTTAAACATTATTGAAATTCCATCTTACTCTCTTGAGAGTGGTACCAAAAATGTTAATTAGTGCAAACTTACGTATTCAATAGAAATTTAAACTACCTAAAAAAGAAACCAAGGTATGCTTTAAATTCTGCCTATTAAAAAATGCATTCTAGGGCCTTCCTGGCTTGCTCAGTCGGTGGATCATGTGACTCTTGATCTCAGGGTTGTGAGTCCAAGCCCCATGATGGGTGTAAAGATTATTTAAAAATAAAATCTCAGGGGTGCCTAGGTGGCTCAGTACGTTGGGCGTCCGACTTCAGCTCAGGTCATGATCTCGTAGTCCATGAGTTCGAGCCCCACATGGGGCTCTGTGCTGACAGCTCGGAACCTGGAGCCTGCTTCCGATTCTGTGGCTCCCTCTCTCTGACCCTCCCCCACTCACACTCTGTCTCTCTCTCTCCAAAATAAATAAACATTTAAAAAAAATTTTTTTTTAAATATAAAATCTTTAGGGGTGCCTGGGTGGCTCAGTTGGTTGAGCGTCCAACTAGGCTCAGGTCATGATCTCACAGTTCATGAGTTTGAGCCCCACGTCAGGCTCTGTGCTGACAGCTCGGAGTCTGGGCTATCTCCCTCTCTCTCTGCCCCTCCCCCACTCACACTCTGTCTTTCTCTCTCTCTCAAAAATAAATAAACATTAAAAAAAATAAAATATTTGGGGCGCCTGGGTGGCGCAGTCGGTTAAGCGTCCGACTTCAACCAGGTCACGATCTCACGGTCCGTGAGTTCGAGCCCCGCGTCGGGCTCTGGGCTGATGGCTCAGACCCTGGAGCCTGTTTCCGATTCTGTGTCTCCCTCTCTCTCTGCCCCTCCCCCGTTCATGCTCTGTCTCTCTCTGTCCCAAAAATAAATAAAGGTTGAGAAAAAAAAATAAATAAACGTTGAGAAAAAAAAAAAATAAAATAAAATAAAATATTTAAAAAACAAATGTGGTCTAAAATGCTAAAATATCTACAAAGGCTTCTGCCATTTTAGTAAATTGTTGCTACAGCACTATAAATATCTTACAAAATTTACACGCACATGCACACACATACTCTCTCTCTCTTTTTGTCATATAATTTCTTTTAACATAAGTAGGATCATTTCATTATCCAGTATCATTTTTTGCTTATGTACAGTTTTTCATGTCAATACCTGTCATGTATCTCTTTATCCATTTAGTTAGTATTCTATTGTATGATATATCCTAATTATTGAATTACCCTTTATTGATGGTAGTACCTATATTTCTTATTTTAAACATTTTTTAAAGATTTATAAAGTTATACCTATACATGGTAAATCAAATTAAATAGAAGGGCATAAAAAAGGAAATGGAAAAGGAAAAGACTACATATCCCTAGCACCACTCTTCAAAAATAACTCCTGTTAACAGCATTCTGAGGTTTTGGTTTTTGTTTCTAACTTTTTCTTCTGGAGGTTACTGTTATAACTGTGACTACCATATCTATTATTATTTCTTATTATCTCTCATTTGCTCTTTCCTAGTTTTGTAATGCTGTAACTATTATTAAATAATTTGTGTTTTGTCTACAGATTGCTCTAAAATTCAAAATAAAAACATCAGAAATTGTAGAATTATGATTATGTAAACATCCACTGTACAATATAGTATTGTGCTTGGACTCATAGAGAAGGAAGTAAAAATCCTATGTTAGTTAATATAAGCCTCTGCTGCTTGAGAAAGAATGTTTCAAAAGTCACCATCCACTGGATTCTCTTTGATATACATGGCGCTTTTTAATTTCTTTCTTCTCTATAGATTCTACCAAGAAGCAACATTAAAAAAAAAAAATCTCATTCTTTTTCTTGTAAGTCATTATTTCTTTGATGAAGCCTCTTTAAGTGATATGTGTTAGTATGAGCATGGGTAGTATGAATACCTGCACCCTCAAAAATGTTTTTATCTTGTCCTCATGTTTGTATAATAATTTGGCCAGGTAATGATTTCAAGATCAAAATCACAAAATCCTCATAGTGGTTCCTGTGAAATCACTACTCTGTTGTCCTCAAGCATTCAGACATATTAAGAATTCCAGAGTCATCTAATATCATTTCATTATTTTTTGTCTTTTTGTTTTATGCCCTTGTTTTCTTGTCTCTATAAGCTTTTACACTTTTACTTTATTGTTGAAATTATCAAACTTCACCTGGACATATGTAGGCGTGGATGTTTTCACACATTTTGCTTTGCAGTAGACAGGTTTTCAGTTTGAAAACTCAGAAGTTTCTTCAATTCGGAGGGATTTTCTTGTATTATTAAAAATTGGGGTGCCTGGGTGGCTTAGTCAGTTAGGCATCCAACTCTTGATTTAGGTTCAGGTCATGATCACATGGTTCATGGGTTTGAGCTCTGTGCTTACAGTGTAGAACCTGCTTGGGATTTTCTCTCTGCCCAGCCCCCCCTCCCCCCCAACATGCTCTGTCTCTCTCTCTCTCATTCGCTCTCAAAATCAATACGTAAACTTTAAAAATAAAAAAAAATAAAAATTATTTCTTCTCTTCCATTTCTTCCTTCTCAAAATATTGGTTCACTTGACACTCCAGGTCTCAATTTGTTTTTTGTATTTTCCTTTTTTTTTTGTTCTGTTTTACATTGTTCAAGATTTACTCAGCTTTAGCTTTTAAATCACTTTCATTTTTCACCTTCACCACACTATTGGTTATCTGTTCATTAAAATTTCACTTTCCACTCTTATATTTATAATTTCTAGAAATTCTTAGTGTTTGCTTCTTCCATAATAATCTGTTCTTGTTTTAAGACTATGACAGGAATTTGTGGGGCACGTTGGTGGCTCAGTTGGTTGAGCATCCAGCTTCGGTTCAGGTCATGGTCTCACGGTTCATGAGTTCGAGCCCCGCATCGGGCTCGCAGCTATCAGTGCAGAGTCTGCTAAGGATCCTTTGTCTCCCCCTCTCTCTGCCCCTTCCCCACTCACATGTGTGTGCACTCTCTCTCTCTCTCTCCCTCTCTGTCTCAAAAACAAACATTAAAAAAAAGAATGTGGTAGGTATTCGATTATTTCTCAAGGTGTAAATCAGAATTTTTGATACTTTGTACAAATAATTTTCTTGACTATAGTTAAAGAACAAAAATGAAAAATTCATTAAGCAATTTAAATCATATTACTATGTATTTTTGCATTTTAATTTTAGGTTGTCTTCATAGGATTAGCGTATTTTCATTCTTGATCCCCACTTATATGGGATGGCGGCATGTCAAAGAGAGGCTAGAGATGTCATATTTTTCCATACAGAGTTAGACTGAATATTTTCTCCATTGGTCATCTCCACTTGTCATCTTGTCCACTGGTCAAGGAAGGCTTCCGCTTCAGATGAGATTGACATCTTCTTCAAGGCAATTGAAGACCTATTGCCAAAAACATATGCCCAAGATTGCCTCTAAACTGCAGTCCCTGTTTGGGAACTGGGACATATCTTTAAAAAGGCCTTGGCAGAGGTGAGGCTGAATCCCGTACCAGGATTCACTAGATATGCTAGCCTCACAGTAAAGCATCTCTTAAGGAAAAATTTCTGTATGAAATTTTATCTAGTAAAATACTTCATCTTAATATTTTATTTCACCAAAGAAATTTGACTCGTTATTTTCAAGTATCTCTTAATAACCTTGCCATTACAGGATATGCATCGTATTCATATTTACCTGAAAACTTTTTGCTTCCAATTTAGAGTAGGGAAGTAGGGAATAAGTAATACTTGGTTTACTTCCAGTGAATCCATTTAAGTCTAATGTGCTATAGTCAATATAACTGCTTCTCTGTAAACACAATCCAATACTAGAGAGGAATATAACATGCATAGTTTATAAAAAGAGAAAGATACCTCTATATCTAAAAGAAGATATTTTTGCTTCATAATTGCATTGAAATTTAAAAATATTTTATAATAACAAAACTCAAAATCTTCCAAATATAAATGAGTGTAAAAACTAGTTTTTAAAAACTGCCAGGGACCTAAAATAGATCAGGCAATAAAAGGGGGAAGGGGACGCCTGGGTGGCTCAGATGGTTAAGTGTCATACTTTGGCTCAGATCATGATTTCACAGTTGATGGATTTGGGCCCCGTGTTAGGCTCTGCACTGACAGCTCAGAGCCTGGAGCTTGCTTCATATTCTGTGTCGTCTTCTCTCTCTCTGCCTCTCCCCTGCTTGTGTTCATACTCTCTCTCAAAAATAAATAGGCATTTTAAAAAGGGGGAGGGGAATAGTTTTCTTATAAAAAATGGAAGTATAGAAAATAGTCTGAGGGAAATACATGAAAATGTTAACCATAGTTATCTCTGAATATTGGATTTATGAATGACTTATTTTTTCCTCCTGAACTTACAGAGTTTATATTAAAAATGAACTGTTGTAACAATCACACATACACACAGTTTCAATTGGAATAATAAGAAATTATAGGCAAAATTTATTTTTTAAATAGCTTTTTTCTCATACATAAAATGTCCAGATTATAATTTGTTTAACCACACCACCATTCTTCATATTTTTCATTCTTTTCCAAATTCTGAGCCTCTGTTTCTTAATCTCTTTTGAATACTGGCTTATTCTCTTTCCCCTTTTGAAATCATTTGTCTGGCTTATCTTTATTCCTTAGTCTTATTTCTGTATAACCTTTTTTTCTCAACAGTTTTATCTCAATGTATTGTCATGTAAAAGTTTGAAAGTTCCTCAGTTTTTTTTTTCCCTCTAATCTTTTCTTTCTCCACCCATTAAATCCAGTCTTCTAACATATACTGTGTGTCCCAGAAACTATCCCTCCCTTCTTCTTTTCATACTTATTTCAGCTTTTACTGTTCTCTTCTTGACAAATCAGCACAAATCAGACTGGTATAGTTGTTTGTTTTAAATGTTGTTTCCCAACCCACTAAGCTAATTTCATGTCATGACCCATCCATGAGCCCTCACTTCCGTTTTCCTGTCATTAGGTGGGAAAGATTTTAAAGTTTCTTTTCTTTTTTTCCCTAGTTTTTCTGCTTGTTTTTCTTCATCATTGTTAATAATGATAACCCCTTTATCTCTTTTACCCAAATGCTGGGTATCATTATTTATATATTTGCAGTTAGAGTCCCTTGTTGAAGCACTCATCTGATTTTGCCTGAATATCTATATTTTTCTCTAATCTTATTTTATCTCCTCAACAAATTTTAACATTTAAACAGAGATCATTTATATAGATTAAACTGCACATATTAAGATACATAATTTGTTGGAGCACCTGGGTGGTTCAGTTGGTTGAGCATCCGACTTTGACTCAGGTCATGATCTCGTAGTTCTTGAATTTGAGCCCCCACATTGGGCTTGCTGCTGTCAGCCTGTCAGCATAGAGCCTACCTCGGATCCTCTGTTCCCTTCTCTCTGCCCCTCTCCCACTTGTGCTCTTCCCAAAATAAGTAAATATTTTTTTTAAAAAAGATATATAATTCATTAAGTTTTGACATATGTGTATACCCAAGACCATCACCACAGTCCTTATTATGAACATGTCAGTTAGCCCCCAAATTTTTCTTGTGCCCTTTCGAAGTCTCCTTCCTGCCTCTCTCTATTTTCCATGAATCACCAGGCAACTACTGATCTGCTTTCTGTCACTAGTGATTTATATACATTTTCTAGAATTTTATATAAGTGGAATCTTACAATATGTACGTACTGTTGTTATCTGGCTTCTTTCACATAGCATAATTATTTTCAGATTCATCCATGTTGATATGTGTGTCATTAGTTTATTCCTTTTTATTACTAAGTAGCATTCCTTTGAATGGTTATGCTACAATTTGTTTACCTATTCACTTGGTGGTGGATATTTGGATTATTTCCAGTTTTTGGCTAGCACAAGTAAACCTCCTATGAACATTCATATACAAGTCTTTGTATGGTCATATGCTTTCAGTCTCTTGGGTAAATACCTAAGAATAGAATGTAGTACATGTCTGTGTAACCTTTTGAGAAAGTGCCAAACAGTTTTCCACAGTGGCTGTACCATTTTATATTCACACCAGCAGTACATGAGAGTTCTATCTAGTCCTCCACATCCTTACCAACACTTGGTATGGCCATTCTTCTTAATTTTAGATATTGTAATAGGTATGTAGTAGTATCTCATAATGGTTTTAATTTACATTTCCCTGGTGACTAATAATATTTAGCATCTTTTCACTTGCTTTTGCCATCCTTCTTTGAGGACATGTCTGTTCAAGTCTTTTGCCTACTTTAAATTGGATTGTTTTCTTACTGTTAAGTTTTGAAGTTCTTTATATGTTCTGAATACAAGTCCCTTATCAGATACATGATTTAAAAATATTTCTTCCCAGACCATGGTTTGTGTTATTCTCCTAACAGTTTATAGGAACAGATGGTTTTAATTATGCTGGAGTCCAATTTATCAATTTTTTGTTTCATGGATATATTTTTGTTTTCATATTTTAGAAATCCTTGTGTAACCCAGTTCCTGGTTAACACTCATTTTCTTTCAGCACTTTAAATATATCATTCCTCTGCCTTTTGGCTTTCATGATTTCTGATGAGAAATTGGCTATTAACTTTTATTGAGGATCCCTTGTGTATTTCAAATCACTTCTTTCTTGCTGCTATCAAGATTCTCTTTATCTGTGGCTTTTTATAGTTTGATTCTAGTGTGTCTCAGGATAAATCTTTTCAAGTATTTCCTATTTAGAGTTCATTGAGTTTCTTGGATGTGTAGATTCACTTCTATTATTAAATTTATTATTATTATTAAATTATTATTAAATTTAAAATGTTTTTGACCATTATTCCTTCAAATATTCTTTCTGCCCCTTTTTCTTTCATCTCTTTCTGGGGCTTCCATTATGTGTATTTGGGTAAAATTGATGGTGTCTCACAAATCTTTTAGGCTGTGTTTATTTTTCTTCATTTCTTTTTTGTTTCTGTTCCTCAGCATATTTCAACTCTTTGTCTAGTAACCCCAGTATCTTTGTATCCTCAGGGACAGTTTCTTTAATTTCTTTTTTCCTGTGAATAGGCCATACTTTCTTGGTTTTTTGTTTTTGTTTTTGTTTTGGCCTGCTTTGTAATTTTTTATTTAAGACTGGGCATTTTTAACATCCTGATGGGCAAAAAGAAAAGAAAAGAAAAAAAGAAAAAAGAAAAGACTCTTTGGGTCTTTGCAGATTGACCTTGTGTTGAGGCCCTCCTTTAACATTTATCCAGACCTTTTACGATTCTGCTTTAGCCTTCACTTTCTGCTAGTGCTGAGCCTAAAGACAGCCAGTTATGAAAGCTTATGGTCTTCTCTGAGCATGCATCCCATCCTGGATATATGCATGACTTTTCTAGGTTTCCCAGTATATGCAGGAGCTTTTCAAAACCCTCATTCCCCCAAAGTCTCAAACACCCCAGCTTTTCCTCCCTCACTTTCAGCATTTCTGTTTTGTGGCTCAATTGTTGTATTTTATCCCACTTGTATTTTAACACTTGTTCATTTGACTTTCAGTGATTTCAAGGAATGTTCTCCATTTAGTCATATCTACTTCTCTTTCCTGAGAGAGTTCTGATTTAGGCAGAATAAAGACAGGCCCCTCTCATGGGTTCTTCAAGGAATTCATAGACCTGTCAAAACAGACAACATAATTTCTTGGAAACAATATTACTTTCCTCCCTCTGGGACCAGATACCCACATGGGGAACACAGGCTACCATCTTCATATTTTACTTGGTTGCTATAAACATTTGAGCAACTTTCAGAGCTTCAATAAGGTTGATTCTGACAGTTTTTTTTCTTAAGTTGTGGGGGGTTTTAATGTTTATTTATTTTGAGAGAGAGAGTGAGAGAGCACATGCACATGCTGGGGAGGGGAAGGGAGGGAGGGAGGGAGAGAGAGAGAGAGAGAGAGAGAGAGAGAGAGAGAGAGAGAGAAAGAAAGAACCCAAGCAGGCTCGGCACTTCCAGCACAGAGCACACTGTGGGGCTCAAACTCACAAATTGCGAGATCATGACCTGAGCCAAAACCAAGAGTCAGATGCTTAACTGACTGAGCCACCGAGGCACCCCAATTCTGACAGTTTTTACCAGGATTTTTGGTACTTCCAGGGAAGAATTTTCCCTGGTCTCCTTCCTCTGCTATTTTCTCTGATACCCTTATAAGTTGGGAAATATTCTTCCCTCTTTGATTTTCTGGAAGACCTGGGTAGAATTGCCATTAACTGCTTCCTGAATGTTTGGTAGAGTTAATTAATGAAACCATCTGGGCCTGGAGTTTTCTTTGTGGGAAATTTTTATTATTTTATTTTATTTTATTTTATTTTATTTTATTTTATTTTATTTTATTTTATTTTATTTTAAATATGAAATTTATTGTCAAATTGGTTTCCATACAACACCCAGTGCTCATTCCAACAGGTGCCCTCCTCAATACCCATCACCTACCCTCCCCTCCCTCCCACCCCTCATCAACCTTCAGTTTGTTCTCTGTTTTTAAGAATCTCTTATGTTTTGGCTCCCTCCCTCTCTAACCTCTTTTTTTTTTTTTTTTCCTTCCCCTCCCCCATGGTCTTCTCTTAAGTTTCTCAGGATCCACATAGGAGTGAAAACATATGGTATCTGTCTTTCTCTTTATGACTTATTTCACTTAGCATAACACTCTCCAGTTCCATCCACGTTGCTACAAAGGGCCATATTTCATTCTTTCTCATTGCCATGTAGTATTCCATTGTGTATATAAACCACAATTCTTTCCATTCATCAGTTGGTGGACATTTAGGCTCTTTCCATAATTTGGCTATTGTTGAGACTGCTGCTATAAACATTGGGGTACAAGTGCCCCTATGTATCAGCACTCCTGTATCCCTTGGATAAATTCCTAGCAGTGCTGTTGCTGGGTCATAGGGTAGATCTATTTTTAATTTTTTGAGGAACCTCCACACTGTTTTCCAGAGCGGCTGCACCAGTTTGCATTCCCACCAACAGTGCAAGAGGGTTCCTGTTTCTCCACATCCTCACCAGCATCTGCAGTCTCCTGATTTGTTCATTTTAGCCACTCTGACTGGCGTGAGGTGATATCTGAGTGTGGTTTTGATTTGTATTTCCCTGATGAGGAGCAACGTTGAGCATCTTTTCATGTGCCTGTTGGCCATCTGGATGTCTTCTTTAGAGAAGTGTCTATTCATGTTTTCTGCCCATTTCTTCACTGGATTATTTGTTTTTTGGGTGTGGAGTTTGGTGAGCTCTTTATAGATTTTGGATACTAGCCCTTTGTCCTATGACATTTGCAAATATATTTTCCCATTCCGTTGGTTGCCTTTTAGTTTTGTTGATTGTTTCCTTGGCAGTGCAGAAGCTTTTTATCTTCATGAGGTCCCAATAGTTCATTTTTGCTTTTACTTCAATGGGAAAATTTTTAACTACGTATTCATAGATACAGAAACCATTCAAGTCATCTGTTGTTTATGTCTTGTGTCTTTGAAGGAATTTGTCCATTTCATCTAAATTGTCAAATCCTTTTTCAATATTTGTTTAAAGACCTTAAACTAACTCCCCAGTGGTGACTTAATTTTTCTGTTTCTATACAGTTTATTTCCTTAATCTTCTCTTCTCTATTTTTTTACTTACTCTGGGACATTCAGTATTGCTTTACTTATTTTTAGAACAACCATCTATGACCAAATCGTTATTCAGGACCTCAGAATCCTGTTTGTAGTCAACCTCTTTAAATTCTCAGCTATTTTTCTTATTTTTCCCTTCCCCTATTTCATTATATTAATTTACTTCTAAATCTTTACTTGTGTAAATGACTTACTAACCATTATTTATACTTTGTTTAGAACTTATAAAGATTTTTCTCAAAAAAAAATCAACTTACAACTTTTATAATAGAACCCATTTATTCACTAGGAACTGGCTGTGTTCTATCAGCATAGTTTAGAGGCATTCAACATACGATAATGTATGAACTGTGGAGCTATGCAGCCTGGGCTTTGACCTTAGCTTTGCCACTTACTAGATGTGTGCCCTAATTTCTCCTCTGGGTCTCTTTTCCTGCATACGAAAAGTGGGGATGATAATTCCCACTTACTTCAAATAAGAATTAAATGAATTAGGGGCTCCTGGCTGACTCAGTCTAGTGGAGCATACAACTCTTGATTACTGGGTCATGAGTTCAAGCCCCACATTAAGCATAGAGCCTCCTTAAAATATAAAAGAATTAAATGAGTTAGAACACAGTCTAGTACATAGTAAGATCTCAACAGTTGTTAACCACTATGTATTATTATGCATCAGTGATGATTCTATCATAAAAATGGAAACTTCATAGAGGTAGAGACCAAGGTTTCTGTTTATCAAATTTTCATTACATCCAGACAATGCCTTGATGAGTTGTCTTGTTTTGGTGGAGGGTGGGGTCTCTTTTTGAAAAAGTTTTTTGAAAATTATTTCCCAACTGTATAATGAAAAGTAATAAATAGAGCCTCATTCCATGTCTCTCTTAACTTCAGATACAGAGAACAGTCAATATACAATTTTTAGCTGCTTGGATTTTGGTATTTCTGAGTCTTCTGGGCCAGCAATTGGTGAATGGGACTCTGTGCAATAGACAGTGCTCTGTTTGGGGAAGAACAGTCTCTTTCAGTTTTATATGGAAAGCTGTCCAAATCTTTGCTTTAGAAAAATTTCACTGTGTACACTTCACTGTGTTACACTTTATGTTTAGTAATGAATGGAGCTATAAATTTGTGTGTATGACAGGTATTTGTTTGAAGAAAAATGTCATTAAGTTTCTCTGAAAGAATACCCAAGAAACTAGTAACATTGGTTGCCTATAAATTAGGAGAACAGATGGTTGATGGATAGGAACCTTTGTTAATCTTTGTTAATGTTATAGGTGAAAATGGATCTTGTTTTAATTTGCAGCTAGTAAGTAGTAGAGCCAAGATTTGAAGCCAGGTTCTTAACTGAGCTGGCACTCTTGCTACAAAACCGGAACTAATATTCTTAAATACTACACTGTACTGCCTCAACATAGTGAATAAGATTAAACATGTTTGCATATTTTATAAGGCATTTGCACTTCTCGTTTATGTGCCCTTTGTCCATATTTCTATTTTGTGTTTACTATCATTTTTTAAATGTCTTGTAACTAGCAATCATCACAGAAATTCAGCCAACAAACATCGAGATGCCAAAAATGGTGGGTGAAAAGTGTATAGAGAACATTATATTTACAGACACTTTAAGTATTCCTCCCACCCCAAAAACACTGATGAAAGTTTTTAAAAAACCCACTGATTGAATATAAAAGGGAAAAATGGAACTTTACAATAGAGAAAGAACCCTGGCAGACACCAACTCAGACATGTGATCGAGGTTAACTTCACTAGTAATGAGACAAATCAAAATTGTGAACCACATGATAAGATGCAGTGAGAAAAACACAGCATCTCTTCTGTGATTTTTCTGTCAAAGTTTCAAACTTTGAATCTAACCATGAGATTCTAAAAAGTAATTGGCCTATAATCCTGAGATTCTAAAAAGTAACTGGCCTATAATCCTCAAAAATGTCAAGGCTGTGAAAGACAAGAAAGTAAATTTGAAATTATTTCAAAATAAAAAGAAAAAATTCTCATTTCATAACTGGAGACAAACTCATTTTATCAAACCAATATCAAAATCCACTAAGATAAATGTATAACTAGTTTTTAGAGGTGTGTTTATTTAAAAAGTTAATTAAGTTGATTTCTGAACTTCCTTTGTGGTCTTCAAATCCAAGTCAGTTTTAAATCCATTACATACAGTCTTTTCTCATGTTTACAGATTTCATATTTGGAATTTGACTACCTGCTAAAATTGATTTGTAATCCCCAAATCAGTACTCTGAACGTTTTTATGGTCATTCATGGATGTACACAGAGCAGCAAAAAACTTTAGTCATCAGATGTATATTTTCCCAAATGAAATCAACAAGGCACTCTGTCTTTTTGTTTCATCTCTTATACTATAAACAAGTGTCCTTTTTGGCATTTGTTTAGCATATTTTTCACATTTGGGGCATTTTGTTAGTGATTTCTGGGCTAAAATAGCCCCACATGTAGTGCTGAAGTGCTGAGTACAGTGCTCCGAAGCATTAAAAGGCTGTGATGTGCCTTTTGAAGAAGAAAAATGTATGCTAGATTTACTTTGTTAGGCGATTATGTAGAGTGCTATTGGCCATGAGCATAGTTAATAATTAATAACTTTTTATTTATTTTTTTTTTTTTAATTTTTTTTTTTCAACGTTTATTTATTTTTGGGACAGAGAGAGACAGAGCATGAACGGGGGAGGGGCAGAGAGAGAGGGAGACACAGAATCGGAAACAGGCTCCAGGCTCTGAGCCATCAGCCCAGAGCCTGACGCGGGGCTCGAACTCACGGACCGCGAGATCGTGACCTGGCTGAATTTGGACGCTTAACCGACTGCGCCACCCAGGCGCCCCAATAACTATTTTTAAAGATGTCTTTAAACAGGGGGGCGCCTGGGTGGCTCAGTTGGTTGAGCATCCAACTTCAGCTCAGGTCATGATCTCTTAGTTCATGGGTTCTAGCCTCACTGTGCATGCAGACCTGCTTGGGATTCTCTCCTCTCTCTCTGCCTCTCCTCCCCCACACTTTCTCTCTCTCAAAATAAATAAACTTTAAGAAAAAAGATGTCCTTAAACAGAAACACAAATAAAACAAGATTATGTGTTGATCAGTTGGCAAAAATCTTGTGGCCAGAGGCTCACAGGAGTCTAACCCCGTATTTCCCCCAGGAACAATGGTTCAGTGTTCACTAATTCAGCATTTACAGCAACTTTGTAGAACATAACTACCATAAATAACAGATTCAACTTTACTTCTAACATAAACACCAAACTTCTACCTCAGGGAGGTTACACAGTTGCCCTTAAACTCTGTATGATCAGTATCTATTCTTCAGGTTCTTCTAAAATTTGAGAAATAGGTAGATTATTATTTAGTGAGAAGATTATTAATTGATATCTATATTGTTTGAATTTTACTCAGTAGTCAGAGCCTGGAACATATATTAAAATAGATTTCAAAATTCAATATAAATTTCAGGACACTTGGGTGGCTCAGTTGGTTGAGCGTCCAACTCTTGATTTTGGCTCAGGCTGTGATTTCATGGTTTATGGGTTTGAGCCTCGCATAGGGCTCTGCACTGACATTGCAGAGGCTGCTTGGGATATTCTCTCTCTCTCTCTCTCTCTCTCAATAAATAAACGTAAAAAAATTTCAATATAAATTTCAGCCTTAAAAGATATAGTCTTGGATTTGTGCTGTGGCACTGAGGCAGGCAGCTTAGAAGACCCAAGGGAGCAGGAAAGATGGTGTCAGGGTGGGCCATGGTGCAGGTATTCATTTAGCCTATGCCCAGAATAAACATTATCAAATTTCCTACATGTTTGGATCTGTTTGTCAAGAACAGAGATTATTAGGAAAACACAAAAAATGTTGCCAAGATTGCTAACAAGGATTTTAGCTTAAAATAGGCTTATGAGATAAAATGCTCAGATTAAGCATTGCATGGAATATATACTAAAAATTATTTGTCAGTTATCTGAAATTAAAATTAAGTAGTATATTTTTATTTGTTAAATCTGACAACCATTACCTTAATTTTTTTTAATGTGTTTTAAAGGCACAAGAACTATGAATATCAGCAGGTGAAAAACTTTCAAGCTTAATAACAACAAATCCAAAAACAAGTCTGAAAGGATTCTGGATAGACAGTTTGTCAAATACACAAAATCTGTTTTTTACTTAAAAAAAATTATTTTAATGTTTATTTTTGAGAGAGAGAGAGAGAGAGAGACAGCATGGACAGAGAGAGAGAGAGAGGGAGACACAGAATCTGAAGCAGGCTCCAGGCTCTGAGCTGTCATTATAGAGCCCGACATGGGGCCTGAACTCACGGACCACGAGGTCATGACCTGAGTCGAAGTCGAGCCCTTAATTAACCAACTGAGCCACCCAGGCATCCCAAAATCTGTTTTTTAAAAGGAAGTTGAAACCAACTTTCCCCAAAAGGGAGACTATTGTTCACTACTGATTTGGGTGAATACTACAGAATAAGACTGCTTTAGATACTACTATTGAAACTAGTTTAAAGAATAAGAAAATGCCAACCCTTTAAATTTCATAGTTAGAACGTAGTACTCTTTACTAATAGTAAAAAAGCTCACCTAGAGATTGAAGATAGCCTCGTGCCAAAATTCCATCAAATTCAAAGCTCATTTTTGAAGTGAGATTAATGGTTATTGATCGAAATAACAGTCCTGTGAATGAATAATGACATAAACCTGTGACCTTGGCGAACCATGTAACTTTTTACAACTGCTTACGTTTATGGGTAATTCTTTAGGAGTTTAAGTTAAACCCTGCTTGCTTAGCTGTTCCTCATCTTTTGAGAAATGTGACCCTTTACAAATCTCTGAAGTCTAAAATATTTTATGATAGCTGTGTAAAATATTGGTTAAAAAACATTCTTTTATCTCATGTCACTCAAAATCTCAATACTTAATTTTCTTTAAAGATATACTATTTGACATTTACTTTATTACAGGCAGTGAGGTCACTCAAGGAGACAATCGAAGACTGTTGGGACCAGGATGCAGAAGCTAGGCTTACTGCACAGTGTGCTGAGGAGAGGATGGCTGAACTTATGATGATTTGGGAAAGAAACAAATCTGTGAGCCCAACAGTCAATCCCATGTCTACTGCTATGCAAAATGAACGGTAAGACTTAGAGGGCTTTGGCATTCATCAGTCAATATTGAAAATTGAGACTAAACAGAGAATAGGAAAAAAATGCTATTAAACCAGTCTAATAAGGCAATGATTAACTCATATACTTTAACATTATAATTTTTCTTTCAATATGCCTGTTTTTTCACAGAGATTTTTGCTTGGTAGAAGTACAAGATGGAATCTATGTTTTTCTGTATCTCAAAATATAGTAAAGGAGACTAGTCTTTACTAATGCTCCTACTTCCCTAAAATATAAAGGCAAAACACTTTGATAGTTTCAAAAGTTTATAAGCACTTCTACATAAATTGTCTAATTTATCGTTGGTTGTTGTTATCCCTCTCTCTCTTGCTTTTTAAAATTTTTTTAATTTTTAATTTTTTTTTTTTTAAGAGAGAATAAAACTATGAACTTGCCTGTGTATCTAACCACTGTTTCACTGGAGACTAAGGTTTCCAGCCTTCCTATCCAATGCTCTTTTGTATAGAATATACTTCTATTACTTTTACATGAAAGCAATTCATAAGGCCTTTCTATCCCATCATGAATATTACTTTATGAGACATTTCTCTGTTAGAACTATGATTTTTGGTTCTAAATAAATGGGCTTTTAAAAAAATTTCTTTAAAAAATTGGAACTTTTTTTGTTCCATGTTTGGGGGGGATTTTCCCACAAAGTTATCATTTTATTTAATACATGTTAAAATTTTTTCAGAAAAGCACCTAGGAAAGTGTTACCAGAGAAAACTGGGATAAAAATATACTTGATTATTGAATATTTTTTTTTTGGCTATTTTCTATTGTTCTAATTTCTAAGAGCAATTTGTATTATGAATTGTAGACCCAAAATTGGGTTTATACTGCTTATGTTTAGATTGAATTAGCTTCAGCATGTGAACCCTTATTCCTTATGTATCAGCAAGTCAAGGAAGGTAAAAACTAGCAATTCTAAATATAAATTTTCTCACTCTATGCATACCTGGGGATAGTCTTCTACTTCTGTCTTCCCTGATCTCTGTATTTTCTTTATACTCTAGCATGTTACTTGTACCTCTCTCAAGAGTCAGTTGCTTTTATTTTTAAGTGCTTTTGAACTTTTCCTGAATGGTAAGAAGAAATCCTTGATGCTACTCCCCCCTCCTTGTATTGCCCATTTTTTGCCCCCCACAGTCCTTCGGTTCTATGCTTTACATGCTGTTTCTCATGTCCAGTCACTTCTAAATAGTTTCCCCTAAATCATGGTTCATCCCATAGTCATTCTACTCTAGGTTTCATTATTTTGAACCTTACCCAGACGTCCTTTCCTTGTGCAGTACAGCTGCTTTTTTGTTCTTCACCTTCCTGTCATTCCCCCCATAACTTTATTAGTCTTTCTTTATAGCACCTCTTTTCCTTTAGCTGCTGCTTTTCTCCTATAACATTTTGTGTCTATTAATGTTGCCATTGTTTAATTAAAGCTAGTCCTGGCTTTTATTTTAAATAACCTAAATAAGTTACAGTTTAATGCTCAAAAACCATCCCTCTCAGCGGGTGTTGATGGCTGTGAAGAACTGGAGAGCAGTTCTGAATTGTTGTTCCTTTATCTGTCTCACTCTGCATTATACTCTTAGGCTGTAGGACTTTCATTGATATGGCTCAGTTTACCCCCAGGAAGATACATTCTATTGCTAGACTGCCTCTTGATGGAAGCACTAGAACAACCTAAACGCTTATATTCTTTATACCATTTGGCCATTGGAACTTAACTGGTAATGTATTTGTTGAGTAGCCACAATGATGTATCTAGGATTGTAGGAGTACAAAAGAAATATACACCATGGCTCCTCCTCTCATGAAACTTTGTCCGGTTGTGCAAGAATACAATTCATAAAAATATATTTGGTAGTGTTACAAAACTATAGGGGACATTTTTAAATTAAGTCCTATAAGTCAAAATAATGAACATCTATGAAAATCTATCTAGATCGACATAAGTTTTTCAGTAGTCTTAAATAATATAAAGCTATCATTTAGCAAGTTATTAATTGATACTTGATTATGCGATCAGAATTTTAAAATAACTTCTAGAATAATATGGGTTAGGAATAAAATGAAGAGCATTTTATACTTTAAAATCAGAGGTCTTAAACTTGGAGGGTCAGTTTGTCATAAATTTACATTCTCAATGTGGCACTTTTTTTCTTTCTTTAAGCAACCTGTCACACAATAGGCGCGTGCCAAAGATTGGCCCTTATCCTGATTATTCTTCTTCCTCATACATTGAAGACTCTATCCATCATACTGACAGCATTGTGAAGAATATTTCCTCTGAGCATTCAATGTCTAGCACACCTTTGACTATAGGGGAAAAGAACCGAAATTCAATTAACTATGAACGACAGCAAGCACAAGCTCGAATCCCCAGCCCTGAAACAAGCGTCACCAGCCTGTCCACCAATACAACAACCACAAACACCACTGGCCTCACTCCAAGCACTGGCATGACCACTATATCTGAGATGCCATACTCAGATGAAACAAATCTGCATGCCACAAATGTTTCACAGCCAATTGGGCCAACCCCTGTCTGCTTACAACTGACAGAAGAAGACTTGGAGACCAACAAGCTGGACCCAAAAGAAGTTGATAAGAACCTCAAGGAAAGTTCTGATGAGAATCTCATGGAGCATTCTCTTAAACAGTTCAGTGGACCAGACCCACTGAGCAGTACCAGTTCTAGCTTGCTTTACCCACTCATAAAACTTGCAGTAGAAGTGACTGGACAGCAGGACTTCACTCAAGCTGCAAATGGCCAAGCATGTTTAATTCCTGATGTTCCACCCACTCAGATCTATCCTCTGCCCAAGCAACAGAATCTTCCTAAGAGACCTACTAGTTTGCCTTTAAACACCAAAAATTCAACCAAGGAGCCCCGGCTGAAATTTGGCAGCAAGCACAAATCAAACTTGAAACAAGTAGAAACTGGAGTTGCCAAGATGAATACAATCAATGCTGCAGAACCTCATGTGGTGACGGTCACAATGAATGGTGTGGCAGGTCGAAACCACAGTGTTAACTCCCACACTGCCGCTACCCAGTATGTTAATGGGACAGTACCAAATGGCCAGACAACCAACACAGTGGCACATAGGGGCCAAGAAATGCTGCAGAATCAATTCATTGGTGAGGATACCCGGCTGAATATTAATTCCAGTCCTGATGAGCATGAACCTTTACTGAGACGAGAGCAACAGGCTGGCCATGATGAAGGTGTTCTGGATCGTCTTGTGGACAGGAGGGAACGGCCACTGGAAGGTGGCCGAACTAATTCCAATAACAACAACAGTAATCCATGTTCAGAGCAAGATGATCTTACGCAGGGTGTTTCAAGCACAGTAGCAGATCCTGGACCATCAAAGCCCAGAAAAGCACAGAGGCCTAATTCTCTGGATCTTTCAGCCACAAACGTTCTTGATGGCAGCAGTTTGCAGTGTAAGTGCAGGGATCATTTAATCTCTCCTGCTTGTCTTTTGGGACCATTTAAATAATTAATTAGATAAAATCAAAATGTGTTTCAACTAGCAATTATTTATTTTTACCACTTTTGGAAATAAAATAAACTACTTGGTTGAACCTCAAAAGTGATCAGACTATTGTAAAGAAATAAAGTAGTTTTTTGTTGCTGATAATGAAATAGTGTCACAATAGTCAAAATAATTAATTACCAACTTAATACATACCTTATATAGCTCCTGGTTTATAACGCAGTTTACATACTTGTTGTGAATGGTTGAGATTAAGTAAATACAAGTTTAGAAGCTTCAGGTAACAGGCACCTGAGTGGCTCAGTCAGTTAAATGTCTGACTTCGGCTCAGGTCATAATCTCACAGTTTGTGAGTTTGAGCCCTGCATCAGGCTGTCTGCTGTCAGCACAGAGCCCGCTTCAGATCCTTTGTCTCCCTCTCTCTCTTCCCCTCCCCTGCTTATGCTCTGTTTCTCTCTCTCTCTCTCTCTCAAAAATAAATAAACATTAAAAAAAAAAAAAAAAGCTCCAGGTAGAATGATGCCAGTAGAACTTTTGAAACAGTTTGTTGAGTATATTAACATCTGTTTTAGACACATGTAGATTTTATCAGACTAAACTTAATAAATCTGAGAAGTCCAGAGAAAATTCAGAAAAAGTCACTATAAAAAAAAACAAACTTGTTCTTGTTTTTTGTTTTTTTGTGTTTTTTTAGTGTCATCTTTTTCAAGAGTTACATGTTGAGCCTCCTACATGCCTATAGCATTGTGTCGTTGGGTCCCCTAGAAATCTAAACAAATAACTTGATACTTGGTTTCTGGCTATAAAGAGGTTATAACACAAGACAGGAGAGCTCACCAAAATCTTTAATAGTCATCATTATACAAAACAATTTATGTTTTAGACTGACAGCACTTTATGAAAAAACTCAAAGTCATATTATATGGTTGTTGCCAAGGAGTACAAAATGGGCTGAAGGGATTTAGGTCTCAAAAATTAATCAGTAGTGGGGCGCCTGGGTGGCTCCGTCGGTTAAGCGTCCGACTTCGGCTCAGGTCATGATTTCACGGTTCGTGAGTTCAAGCCCTGCATCGGGCTCTGTGCTGATAGCTTGGAGCCTGGAGCCAGCTTCACATTCTGTGACTCCCTCTCTCTCTGCCCCTCCCCCACTCACACTCTGTCTCTGTCTCTCTCAAAAATAAATAAAACGTTAAAAAAATTAAAAAAAAATTAATCAGTAGAGGGGCACCTGGCTGACTCAGTCAGTGGAACATGCAACTTGATTTTAGGGTCATGAGTTCAAGCCTCATGCTGGGCAAAGAGATTACTTAAAAAATTAATCAGTAAAGGGGTGCCTGGGTAGCTCAGTCGGTTGAGCATCCCACTTCAGCTAAGGTCATGTCTCGTGGTTCACGAGTTCAAGCCCTGCATTGGGCTCTGTGCTGACAGCTCAGAGCCTGGAGCCTGCTTCAGATTCTGTGTCTCCCTCTGTCTCTGCCCCTCTCCCACTCATGCTCTCTCTTTCTCAAGAATAAATAATAAACATTAAAACAAAATTTTAAAAAAATCAGTAGAATCTAGCCCTTTGCTTGAGTGGCTTGTATCATAGATCATTTGACACACCCTGTGGCAGGGCTTCATATCAATAAAATGTCTTGTCAGTGTGGGAAGGGGGAATTACTAGAAAATTTGTATTATAGTATTTGTGTCATTCTTCTGAAAATATTATATGCCAGGTGCCTTTAAAATTTGATCTTTTTGGGGGTGGCTCAGTCTGTTAAGTGTTTGACTCTTGATTTTGGCTCAGGTCATGATCTCACAGTTCATGGGTTGGAGCCCCACGTGGGGCTCTGTCCTTAGAACCTCCTTAGGATTCTGTCTCTTTCTCTCTCTGCCCATCCCCCGCTCACTCACACATATTCTCTCTCGCTCTCAAAAAATTAAAAATTAAAAATAAAGTTTGATCTGCTTTGAACATTAAGTAGAGTGATTAAATGCATTTGCCAAGTTAGGATCACTACCAATAACCAAAGGATTTGAGAATACAGCTGAGAAGTTTTCATTTTCTCCTCTGTTTTTGCTTGTCCTTGTATAATAATTCAACCAGTTATAAAAACATTGGACTTGAAGAGTCTCAAAATAAGTTGGTTAAGTTTTGCCTAGAGAATAATTACCTGGCATCATGAATTTCAAGTAATATCTATTAAAATCTCCTGTAGATAATTAGTCTATTCTGTTCTTAAGTTACAACCCTAAGTTTTTATTATTTAATAGTTTCTTTATATATAGTTTATTTTTCTGTACCTTTATTTCCAGTAGGTGAATCAACACAAGATGGCAAATCAGGATCTGGTGAAAAGATCAAGAAACGTGTGAAAACTCCCTATTCTCTTAAGCGGTGGCGCCCCTCCACCTGGGTCATCTCCACTGAACCTCTGGACTGTGAGGTCAACAACAATGGCAGTGACAGGGCAGTTCATTCCAAATCCAGCACCGCAGTTTACCTTGCAGAAGGAGGCACTGCTACTACCATGGTGTCTAAAGATATAGGAATGAACTGTCTGTGAAATATTTTCAAGCCTATGGAGTGAAATTATTTTTTGCATCATTTAAATGTGCAGAAGACATTAAAACTGCTTTATCTTCCTGTCAGTATCCCCTCCCACCCCTGCAACAGGACTTGCTTTAAATAGATTTCAGCTATGCAGAAAAATTTAGCTTATGCTTCCATATTTTTTAATTTTGTTTTTTTTAAGTTTTGCACTTTTGTGTAGTCTCCTTAAAGTTATATTTGTCTGTTATGACCACAGAATTATATGTGTGTGTATCAAAAGTGGTCTCAAAATATTTTTTTAAGAAAAAAAGCAAAAACAATGTATTGCTGATAATCAGTTTGGACCAGTTTCTAAAGGTCATTAAAACAGAAGCAAATTAAGACAGGTTTGACTGCAGTGGTGTCTGGTATCCATGTTTTATTTCTGGGCCCAAGCTAGTTTATATGTTGAACTGTTGTGAACATATTATCTGTTGGACATTCTTTTCTCTTGTGTTTTGTTTGAACGTGCAATAGTCTATAGTCCACAAATAAGCTTTCTTATAAGTTCTCTTCCTAACAGAGCACACATTCTTCCATGAGTACATTTTTCTGCCCCACCCCCCATACTTTTGGCAGGTCAGTTCTATGACAGTGAATTTTGCACAAGAGAAAGCAGCTACCTGATTTCTTGCTTTCTCTCTCCTAATGGAGAATGCAGAAACATTGTCTCAAAGGGCTCTAGAGAAGGAACTACCAAAACCTAATTTGAAATGCCATTTATTTTAACCTTCCAAGTCCTAAATGTTTCTTTCCAGGCATTTTAACAAACATATTTGGTTCTGGTTTTTGGAAGTTCATAAGAGAGCATAGAACAAAGTAGACAAAGTCAAATATTAGCCTTTTTTCATTTTATTTTATTTTTTGTATGTATGTTCATGTTCCGTATTCATTTATTTAAGAAGCACATTTTTATCAGAAAACTTATAGAGCTATACTTATATGGAATTTTTAAGTAGGTAGATGGTTAAGACTACATAATGCTATAGCCTTCATTCTCTGAATAGGCCATCTTTCACCCAAATAAAATTACATTTCCCATTTAAAATAACTTCAAAAATAATTTGTAGTTTTGAACTGGTAATATCTTTTTATTCCCTTCCTAAGCAAAGCCTGGTGACTTTATCTGAAAATGAGTCCTCTTCCCGTGACCTAAAACACTGTGTGGAAAAATCATTCATCTGGCATGCCACATCCCTGTGGAAGGAAGGATTGCTGCCAAACCTATCATTTTTGAGCAGACTGAGGCTTACCTCTTTTTTCATAACTGTTTCTTCACTAATCCTGTTTTCATAATTTCTCTTTTTGCCAGTTTTTCATATGATCTTTGATATGTGAGAAGCATTTATTATTTACATTATAATAGAATATACCTTTTAGTGATAACATGTTATATATATCCTTCAAATCATATTGTCTTTTTAAAAGCTTCCTTTGCTTCTTTCATTACTGATAACTATCTCTAAACAACACCTCAGCATGTTTTTTTTTTTTTTTAAATAAAGCACTTTATGTCAAATAAGGGACTTTTTTTTTATAAGCACAGATTATTTTCTATCAATTTGCAAACAGTGATGATCTCACTTAATTTTTCCAAATTCTCTATATAGACATTATTTAAGATCTAAGATTTCTATGGGAGGTTAAAAAGCTAAGAGGAAAACACAAATCCCCATATTCTTGCTTTTAGGTTTTTATCTCTTGAACAATATTTTCTCACTCATATTCTTCTATCTTCATTTAGCTAAAGACAACCTAAATTTCCCAATTTTCTGTCCAAAATACTTATGACTTACTATATAAGCCACCTTTTTTTTTTTTTTTTGCCATCTGCTATGATCCTATGAGTTAGATGTTACATCACTTAACATTTATTCTATTTTTCTAGTGCCCAGGACTTCCACCTTTTATGTTTTATTGGCCCTTCTGTTGATTCAGATCTTTAACATATTTTTCAGTCTTCTGATACAGTTATTCTTCTATCTGTGAAACAAATTATATCTTTGCCATCAAATTTTCACTTAGTTCTCTTGCCTTTAAATGTCTTTGCACTGCATTTCAGAATATTATTTTCAAACATTTGTAGGATATCTTTGAGTCAAAATAAATTATATTCCTTCTCCAATTGAAAGCATTGAGGATAAATAACTATTGGAGGTCTAACATCAGTTAGACCTGATCATCTTTTCCTGACAGAAGAAGAGTTATCTTGCATTCTACTTTGTGTTTAGGCTAGTTGGTTTTAATTTTTCTAGCATTTTTTTTTTGATGTTGACTAATAAAATGCTTTCAAAAATTTATATACCAAATTAGAAGAATCCTTACAAGTTTCCCATTTCATGCAAGCATATTTAAAACAAATAATTTTCTTTCCCTAGTTTTTTTAGTAGACTCTGAAAAAAATAGAAGTAGAAAGTAGATCATTTTAATAAATTTTAAATTAAATCATATATCAGACTGATTCAGAATCTGTAATCTACAAGCAGGCAAAATTACTTAAAATACTTGGTAACTTTATTCATCTAATAATAAATGTTTCTTGAAGCTAATATTTAACTGCTATCACAAAATTTTGCATGTAGAAAAGCATTTGGGTGCTTTTGAATAAAATATTGAATGAAATAATGAAATAAAATATTTAATGAATAAATATTAAAATTCATTTTGCTGGTTTTACAACCTCAAAAGCATTGTAATTGATAACCAAAGTCTAATATTAATCCCTTAACTATCCTAATTGTGTATCAGAACTAAGTCATTGAAAGAACTTGATTTGAATTGTGTTTAAACAAAAATGATTTAATTATGAATCCTAACATTGTTCCCCCTTTTTAATTCATAATTTGGTTGGGAAAACATTATCAGTGCAAAATGTTATGTGAAGGCACAGGAATTAAATAATACAATTTATTATATACTGAATGCTGGGGTATATATACACAATCTCTTGTAATCTTCATAGCAACAATTTGAGGATTATAGTTAATATTCCCACTTTACAGATTGAGAAAACTGAAACTAGGAGAAGCTAAGTAATTTGCCCAAGTTCCACATCCTAGTAATAGAGAAAGCTGGATTTTAACCTGGGGTTTACCTCTCCACATCTCTTTCATCCACACCACACTGCCTACACACTGTATGGAAGGATGTGTAATATACTGACATTTTGTAAGAAATTCAGTTACAACACTCCAATACAGTTGTGGCTTGTATATAAGCCAAACCAGATACCTTAATGCCTTTAGAAGTTAGGCAAACATAAAACATGTAGACATGTCTATACTGACTATTGCTTGAGAAATAATTATTAATTCAAGATAAAATTCAATCCCACATCTACCATCATGATTCTTAAAATTGTTTCACTTTTCTTCACTCCTAATATTCTTACATTGCAGAAATAAAGGTAAAGCAAATTTTAAGGGAAAAGTGAAGGTGGCTTGTAGGAACAGAGACTTTCCCCTAAATTGATTCCATACTTGATTTGAAGGAATTAATTTAACGTGGACTTTAAGTGTTATCAATCATTTGACTTCATCTTGAAAATTTCTGCTTATAGTGAAAATTTTATTAATCCAGAAAACTAATTGAGGAGGATGTAGGAAGGATACAAGGACAATATCTTGCTTATGAAGGAGTTTCAATAACTTCCTTATATGTACACACTTATTCCAGAAAATATACATTGGTTCTGAATGTGAAAATAACTAAAGAAAGGTAAGAACACACAAGCAGTTATGTGTTTCAGTGGGAATTGTCACAAAATTTGACAAGTATTTTTATTTAAAATATTTTCACGTTTGGTATCTAAAGCCAAATGGAATACCTGGTAGACTGCAGTTATTTACTGAATTTTACATTCTCTATAAACCTCTCTTCATACTCATTTGCTATGGAAAAATACGTCAATACAGTTTTTGTTTCTTTTTTTATGTTTATGGAAATGAATATTTTATTGGAGGTAGTTAGCTCCTAGAACTTGAGATTACATTGTATTTCTATACAACCTTTTATAAATTTATGTTGAACTTAACAACCAGTTATGTGCAGGTGATTGTGTAACTATTCACGGATTGCTTTCTCTGTTACTTTAACTTCCAAGCGAACTTGTTAGAATCTGTACACATGTAAGTTGATTATCTAGACCTGTTATTCCAGAAATTGTGTCACACTCCCACATACACCCCAGGAGTTTTTTTTTTCAGACCGAGATGTTTCTAAATATACCTTTTGCTGTCAGTTTGCTCTTCAGCAGATAAAATTGCATTTTAATTTGTAGATTCTGAACGATGCAAACTTTAGCCAAAACTACCTGATCTACTCTTAAATATATTCTTTGATTTAGTAAGTCTGGCAAATCACTGTTTGAGCTAGTTACACAAATGTTATCAAAATAAGGCTTTTCTATAGCTTCTCAGATTAAACTAACATAGAAGAAAAGAGGAAATCTCAGGGTGCTCTGGTGCACCTACCCATTACTTTCGTTCAATCACCTCTTTCTGACTTACTCTGTCTCTTGGTTATCTGATTTGCAATCTTTTGTATCAGGAAAATTTTCTTCATGTCTATTCTGCTTCCCTCCTGTTTTGTTTTAAAAGCATTTCTCTTCTCCAGCAGTAAAAAAAGAGAGTGAGTTGTTATCTTCTCCACTATTGTTATTCTTCAGTATGCTTCAGGCTTCTCAACATCTAAGCCAGTTCTTCAGACAGAATTACTTTGGCTCCCTTAGTATTTTCTTCTCAGCCCTATTTTTAGAACTATTTATGCTTAAGAACACCTAAAATTATATTTTATGTTCTATTCAAATTCATTACTTCAGTTAAGTAATAGTTCAGTAGAATAGAATTAAGAATTAGGATGTACCGTTTGACAATGGATCCAACCATCAGATTGTCAGAAAATCAGTACTTAAGTTTATATTATCTAACATTTTCTATTGCGGAGTTTTACCGTTTTATATTCTCATTAGTTACAACTAGAAAGCCATGCATACAGAATTGTATGTAATTCTGCCATTAAGAATTTTAACCTATATTGCAGCAAGCTTAGCATTATGATTGAGCCACAACATTTTACATATTTCTTTGTATCAAATATTAAACACAAAATGCAAGATTAACTTTCAAAAACAAACCTCATAATAATTAGGTATTATCCATGAACATTTCTGCAGACCACTTTTGAAATACTTATTATTTTGCAACATAAACTGGACTATAACAATTTTCATTTAACTTTTAAGTGGCTGGCTAAAATTGAGTGTTTGTGCATATAAAGCAAAATTTAGGATTTTATCTCATGACTGATACATTTGAAAATAATTCAGATTTTATGCTGTATATTAAAATTGTGCCCCAAATCTTATCAGATCTTAAAAATTTCAATTCTGTTATTATTAGTATGATGTTCATAATGCTACTACTGATTGTAGTGACATTTATTTTTAAACTTAATTTGCAACCCAGATTCTAACATTTGAGTAAGAGAGAAGGAATCTTTAGACATAAATCATATCACTAGGGCGTCCAGTTCATCACTGAATTTTTAAGCAAATTACTGGATTTTAAACAACTTCTTAAAAATGTTTCAAAAGGCAACATATAGATTTTTTTTTTCATTTTATTTGTACTTTTAGATTTCAGAAACATCTTCATGTTTTAGACGCACACTGTAGACCTAACATTACTTAAAAACTCAGGGCCCTTTTCATCCCTTTGCACATGAGAAACTTTAATTGGTAGCAAACAAGCAATTAGTCCAGTTGAATATTTAAAGTGTTTGTTGCACACACAGTTCCTTTAATGTTTCATCTTATGATTTGACTTAATTTTAATAGACATAACATCAGATTTCATTAATCATAAAAACTTGCCCCGTTCTATAATTACTGAATAGAGGGAAATGACTCAACTAATTGGCTACATGTTGCAGCATATTTAGGCCTTAGAGTTGAAACACCATCTTAAGACCATTTCTCTTCTTTGGTCAAATGGTTATACATGATGGGACAAATCATTTAATTTTGCTTTGTTTTTTAATGGGAGAACTTAGGAAAATAGTTCCTCTGAGATAAAATTTTCTTGAGGTAATTTAACATTATAAAACTGTCTTCTAAAACTGAAATAATGAGTTTATAGTTTTAGTAATAGTTTGGATGGTTTTAAGAAGGTAACCTATGGTAAGCTATTTATCACTTTGTCAGAAACAAATGTTCAAGCTCCAAATTGATATGCTGTATACTTAAAATCCTAGCAGTGAAGTTATTTGTAACCAGTCTCTTGTCTCAGGCTCTCCACCTTATTACCAATTCTCTTGTGTATGATAGGGAAACATATTTTTAAAGAAGCTTAATAATAAAACTAAGTTACTAAAAGATGCAATTCAAAGATAGGTTCCAGTTAAAATTGAATTGCTTGGCTTCTGTGGCTTTTCTTTTTCTCGTCACATTTATTTATTTAAAGTTTTTGTATGCCTTGTTGTCATGTTTCCATGGAAATTATATTGTATAAGTGTTTGTATAAGCTGGAATCATCCTTAATTTTCTGTTGATAATTTTTCAAATAAAGATAAGTGGATAATTGTAAAGTACACTAACTCTTAGGGTGTTGTAGTAGCTGAAACATGGAGATGTGTAGCTGCCATGCTTTTTCTGAATGGACAGGAGAAACATAAGCTACAGAGTATTCATTTCTGAGGATGCTTTTCTGGAATAAGAAAGGCTAAAAAATATTGGCAATTCCTCAGAACCCTCTTTCTTGTTAACGGGTATCTTTTGTTGGTGTGTTTTGCTCTTACATTACAGATAGAATATCATATGAATTTATGAAAAATTACTTTCAGTTATTTTGCTTTTGTAAAAGCCGTCTGAGACCTTGCTATGCTGTATAAGTTGTGTTTGATGGATCAGTGTGAGTATGAAATAAAGCAAATCACTTTTCTTTTGTATTATCTATGGATGCCACTATGAAAGCTGACATTAAGCCACTAAAGAGTTTTTTATGAATAATTGTAAGTAAATGCTTTGATATATATAAACCTAAATAAAAAGATTGTATTGCTACAGAGACATTGGAGAAGGAGATTTTAAGACAGTTCTTTAGGTTTAAAAAAGGCTTGCTGTAAAATGGTGCATTATTCCATTTATTAAAGATCATATTAATGACAACAATAATTGTATCTTTTGATTTTTATGAGGTCACCAGAAATTATGACTATTAGTGTGATATTTTAGGTGTTTTGTACCATAGTAGTAAATGTCCTAATATGACTGTCATTACTCAGCATGATAACATAAACAATTATCTAACGTTAGAATAATAGTTGCATACTTTCTATTTGCCAGGCACAGTGGTAGTTTTTCTACATAGGTTGACAATTCTCATAGTAATCCTACAAAATACATATTGTCTCCATTTTTAAAAAGCTGTTGCTAAAGAAGTTAAATATATTGTCCAAAGCCACAGAACTGGTTTGAGATTCTAATGTATTTTGCATTTTGCTTTGAAACACAGTTTTCAACCTCTGATTATGCCAAGAGAATTCAAAAATAGAAGTGAAAATGGCCCAATGGTTGAATAGAATAGCCTGGGACATACATGAAGCAATTTGCAGTTACTGAAAACCTAGCAGGTACCAAAACATCTCTATTGGCCTAACATTGTGTTTGTGCTAAACATCATCAAATAATCTTCTCAGATCCTTGAATTTTTATAAGTCCTTGTTAAAATGCAATATGAGTTTTTGAAGGCAACACATTGTTTTTGATTCTAGGTGAATCCAGTGTATTAGCTAAGTGTCCGGAACAGGGACAAGCATGTTTTAAAAGAGTGCTAGATTTGGGCGTGTGGTTGGCTCAGTAGAGCTATGTGAGCCTTGGTCTTGGGAGGTGAGTACAAGCCCCAAATAGAGATTACTTTAAAAAAATTAAAAAATTGGGACACCTGGGTGGCACAGTCAGTTAAGTGGCTGACTCTTGATTTCAGCTCAGGTCATGATCTCATGGTTTATGGGATTGAGCCCTGTGTCGGGCTCTGTGCTGACAGCATGGAGCCTACTTGGGATTCTCTCTCTCCCTCTCTCTGACTCTCCCATGTTCATGCTCTCTGTTTCTCAAAATAAATAAATAAATAAATAAATAAATAAATAAAAGAATTAATTAATTAAAATATTACCAAAAAAATAGAACAAAAGAGTGTTGGCCCTGTCTTATGTAGATGCCAAGGGAGTTTTTGCTTCAGGAGAAGCATAGCCTACTCTAGGAGGTTCTGTTGTCACCATAAATAATATTTTAAGGATAATAGATTTGCATGCACAACCTTACAATATAATGTTGCAGGCACTGCTACAATTCTCTGCAGAACATTCAGGGTGATAACTAAATGTCCTTAGAGAAAATATGAATACGTTGGCTTGAGAAAAATGTGTAATAATGGCCTACTGAAACTTTTAATAAGGACTTATCACAAGTAAAATTATTTTCATTTACACCTACACCTATCTGATCCATCTTCCTAGTTTATATCCTCTGCGAGTGACTAACTTAAGCTAGTGATTAATCTTTCTTTTTAATCCTAATGATGAGTCTTCCTCTTTATTCTCTAGGGTTTTTCAAATTCAATTCTACATTTGGACAGCTTTCATTTTATTGTTATAATATTCACTTTTTTGAAATTGAATCACTGTTACTAGATACAAAAAAGTATGATCTTATTCCTTCCCCCCAGGAACTTAAACCATCTTGTGGTGGAGGGAAGGCCTACACAAGAAATAGTTACATCCAAAGAAGATGACATGTAAGTCACCAAATTAGTGGTAAACTGTATGCTCAATATGTTTTGAAGAGCCAAAGAAGACTTTTGTGAGGAAATGATTGCTAAGCAAGGTCTTAAAAGGATGGGTGGGATTTCAATAGGAAGAATAAAGGCAGAGTATTTGAAGTGACCAGAGATAAGGGAGAATAGGGACTGGAAATTAGGCAGAAGTAGTTCCAAACATCTTTTAAAAGCCAGACCCAGATGTCTAGACTTGCTGTCATAGACAATAAGGAGATCAAATTTTCTTAGGAAGGAAGGACCTTGACAGTAATTTGAAGAAGTTTGGACTGACAGGTATGAAAGATAGATTGGAAAGGAAAGTGATTGGACTGAAAGCATGAGAGAAACTGCAAAAAAATGCAGTTTCCATTGTGACCAGAAAATTCCTTTTTCGGAAGGGCATCAAAATATATTTTGTTTTTTGTTTTTTATTTTTTTATGTTTATTTATTTTTGAGAGAGACAGCATGAGTGGGGGAGGGGCAGAGAGAAAGGAAGACACAGGCTCCAGTCTCTGAGCTGTCATCACAGAGCCCCATGCAGGGCTCGAACTCACAAACCGTGAGATCATGACCTGAGCTGAAGTGAGACGCTTAACTGACCGAGCCACCCGGTTGCCCCAAAATACGTTTTGAACACCTAATGTGTAATTGTAACAAGTACCATAGTAGAAAGTAAAAAACACAGCCCCACCTTCAAGTTGCTCATAGATGATTTGGAGAAAATTATAGTACAGTTTATAAGTGTTATGGCAGAGTGAAAGTCCAATGTATTACAGAAGTACATGGCAAAGATACCTAATCCACTTTAATTGAGTCAGAGATAATTTCTCCTTTTGAGAGAACTTTCTTCATTGTCTTAAAATATGAGTAGGTATTAGGCCCTGTAGAGGCCTGAGAGGATGCTTTTCCAAGGGGATGGGAGGATATCAGATTGGAGTAGAATTTGGGATACTACGGCAAAGTATGAAGAGAAATGGCCCAGAAGAACCCAGATGATCCAGATGGGATTACATCACAGACAGGTTAGCATGCTATGCTAAGAGTCTGGACCTATCCTAGAAATCATTGGAAGAGTTTAAGCATAGGAGGTTCAAATTAGGTAACTCAGCTGATACTATAAAGAATGAATTCAAAGGAAGGGAATTGATAAACATGGAAACCAGTGTGGCACTGGCAAGAGATCATGAGAGCCTAATCCAAAATTGAGCGATGAAGGGGAAAAGGAAGCAGATTCAGTCAGGATTAAAGATAGGCAGTGGGACCTAGTGAACCACTAGGATGAGCACTGTAGAGATGAAGATTGTAACTTCAAGGTTCTAATATGGCAAAGACAGAGAAATTAAAAATCTCAGAGAATGTACAACTAACTGTCTTTATAGGTTTTCTAAACAGAACAGCTTTGACACCGTATATTCAAATTTTTGGTTCCAAAAATATATGCAGACACCTTTCACCTATTACCTGTAGAAATGCTTCAAGAGCAGAGCCTTCCCTAGGTAAGTCACACGGAAGTTCAATATTATCTTTTTGAGTGAGTGCCTTGTTGGACCAACTTGTTGCACATAGTATTGTACTAGGGCATTGGGGGTAGCCCTCCTGATAAAAATGAGTATCAAAAGCAGCTGTAAAAGGAGCAACAGCAGGAGTGCCTGGGTGGTTCAGTTGGTTAAGTGTCCAACTCTTGATTTTGGCTCAGGTCATGAGCTCAAGGTTTGTGGGATCGAGCCCCACATCAGGCTCTGTTGTCTCCCTCTCTCTCTGTCCCTTTCCTGCTCTCACTCATACTCTCTCTCTCTTAAAATAAGTAAATAAATTTAAAATAAATGAATAAATTAAAAAATTTTTAAAGGAGAAACAGCAA
This sequence comes from Puma concolor, assembly GCF_028749965.1. NCBI lineage: Eukaryota > Metazoa > Chordata > Mammalia > Carnivora > Felidae > Puma > Puma concolor. The sequence goes on from NC_141674.1 coordinate 189,899,354, forward strand.
CTGAAAGATATCCTAAGATGGTAGATGGTGGAAAGATAACATAGAAGTTGTATTGATGGTAGATGTGTGTCCTTCTCTTGCCCAGTGTTTCCTTCTCCCATCAAGTCCTCAACCTACTTAACTTCTCAACCCTAGAGCCATGTTTCCCTCTCTATATAGTTAAAAAGGAAGATGGAAAAACACAGGAACTATTTCCTATTCAAGGAAGTAAGTATCCCAAACGTGTGGTTTGTTTTTAATTGGATAAATGGAACAGATAAAAGGGGAGGTTTTCTTTTGCTTAACAACCTTTCCATAGATTGAACCAATCCATAATTTATGTAAGACATCATGGAAAATATACCTCAATTCCTAAGAAAAATATATTCAAGAAAACAAATTATTTTCTTTAAACTTAAAAAATGTTTTTAATGTTTATTTTTGAGGGAGAGTGACAGAGCATGAGCAGAGGAGGGACAGAGAGAGAGGGAGACACAGAATCTGAAGCAGGTTCCAGGCTTTAAACTATCAGCACATAGCCTAGTGTGGGGCTTGAACTCATGAACTGTGAGGTCGTGACCTGAACCAGTTGGACACTCAACCAACTAAGCCACCCAGGTGCCCCAACAAATTATTCTCTTTAGATGTCATGTAGAACTTCAGAACTACTTGGGTTGTTTTTTTTTTTTTGTTTTTTTTTTTTTTTTTAATGTTTATTTAGTTTTGAGATAGAGACAGAGAGACAGAGAGACAGAGCACGTGCAGGGGAGGGGTAGAGAGAGACGGAGACACAGAATCCAAAGCAGGCTCCAGGCTCTGAGCTGTCAGCACAGAGCCTGATGCAGGGCTTGAACCCACAAACCGCAAGATCATGACCTGAGGTGAAGTTGGACACTTAACCAACTGAGCTACCCAGGTGCCCCTTGGGTTTTTTAAAATAAAAATTTAGTTTTTAAAGTACAAGAAAATAAGTTTGTTAAACTTGTTTATCCATGACACTAGTGATGCCCTTTAGGAGTCATATATTCTCACATATATAAAAGTAAACATTTTCAGTAAAATTTTAAAGTAAAAACTCTTATATGTATCTCCTTAACTCCCACTGCCTTTTTTTAAATGACATTCGGAACCCCACTGTGAGCTGTTGCAATAGGCATTCAGTCTTTGTTTTTTTGTTTCTCCCTACTATAAAGCAATTTTATACTCTTGTGCCAGTCATCTTGTCAATATTCTTACCAAATTACCAATAAACTTGAAATTCCAAGTTGCAGCAATTTACTTTTTTTATCTTCCAACACTCTACTAAATAGTTTCTAGTTACTTCTTTACTTTATCTCCTCACTAGATTGTCAGCTTTTGCATCATGAAGGAAGTCTTAATTTTTTTCTGTCCCTCAAGTACTGATTTCAATTGACTAATATGCTGATACCAAAATAGCTTTGTTTTGTAATTTTTAAGAAGAATTTCATTTAACTTCTGCTAATCAGGTTTCTTTTTCTTTCTCTTTTTAAATTTATTTTCAAGTTAGTTAAGATACAATGTAGCCCTGGTTTCAGAAGTAGAACCCAGTGATTTGATGGGCATTGAGGAAGGCACTTGTTGGGATGAGTACTGGGTATTGTATGTAAGCAATGAATCATGGGAATCTACCCCGAAACCAAGAGCACACTGTATACACTGTATGTTAGCTAACTTGACAATAAATTATATTTAGAAAACAACAACAACAACAACCAGTGATTCATCTCTTACATATGACACCCAGTGCTCATCCTGAAAAGTGCTCTTCTTAATGCGGGTCACCCACTTAACTTCCCACCCACCACCCCCCTCCATCAACCCTCAGTTTGTTCTCTGTATTTAAGAGTCTCTTACGGTTTGCCTCCCTCTGTGTTTTTATCTTATTCTTCCTTCCCTTCCCCCACGTTCATCTGTTGAGTTTCTCAAATTCCACATTTGAGTGAAATCATATGATACCTGTCTTTCTTTGACTGACCTATTTCACTTAGCATAATAAATACCCTCCAGTTCCATCCACATTGTTGCAAGTAGCAAGATTTCATTTTTTCATCACTTAGTAGTATTCCATTGCATATATAAACCACATCTTCTTAATCCATTCATCTGTTGATGGACATTTGGGGTCTTTCCATAATTTGGCTACTGTCAATAGCGCTGCTATAAACATTGGGGTGTATGTGCCCCTTCAAATGAGCATTTTTGTATTCTTTGGATAAATTACTAGTAGTGCAATTGCAGGGTCATAGGGTAGTTCTATTTTTAATTTTTTCAGGAACTTCCATACTGTTTCCCAGAGTGGCTGTACCAGTTTGCATTCCCACCAACAGTGCAAACATGTTCCCCTTTCTCTGCATCCTCACTGATTTGTTGTTTCTTGAGTTGTTAATTTTAGCCATTCTGACTGGTATGAAGTGGTATTTCATTGTGGTTTTGATTTGTATTTCCCTGATGATGAGTGGTTAATCGGACTTCTTAATCTGAGCTCTCTATGTGCTTGAAAGTTACTTAACTGCAAGTCATTCAGTGAAGTTATTCTGTCAGATTTGTGGCATATCTTTAGGGTTAAAACTGAACAAAATGATAAGCACTGATAGAATGTGTGGATGTGATATATATCTGGAGAGAGAGAGGATTTAAAAATTTAAATTTTAAATAAACAAGTTCCAATATTTTCCATAAGCCACTTTCAGTAAGTATGGTTTTAGAAAAAGTGAGTTAGAGTAAGTGGGTTTGGAAAACAGGCCCTTTGGTTAAATGCTTTTATCTTTTTTTTTTTTTTTTTTTACTACAGTGTTTTGGTTTTTTTTACTCCTTACTTTTTCAGTTATGTTAATAAAACAGTAAAATCACTATTCCTCAGGTACCAAAGCAACAAGACCGTGTACCACTTTGACCACCAGGCGGCTCCCTTATTTCATGTTCTAAGAACTGGAGCTCTCCATTCTTTTCAATGTCTAGTTGTGTTTTGTTAAATTTGGTAACAATGTTTTCTTACTGAGTTTGAATAATGAACGAACAGGCCCCATAAACACTATTTAAATTGGAAGAGTCCAATGCTTTGCATTGTCAGAGAAGGTTGGGGCTACCAGGCAAAAGTCTGCAGGTTACCCCTTCTCTCAAGAACAACACAAATACCAAAGCCAGAACTTAACAAACAAGACCTTGTTACGACTTCACTTTAGTACTGCAATGAAATATAATTTACAATCCCTGCGACACTGGCAGAGGTGTCTAATCCAGAGTTGTTTGAACATTTTCATGGAATACTAGCATTTGCCAGGATTCTGTCAAAGTTTAGCAGAGTTCTATGAAGGAAGGCATTTTGTAAGCAAAGTTAGGTTTTAGATTTTTTTTTTAATTTAACATTTATTTATTTTTGAGAGACAGAGCATGAGTAGGGGAGGGGCAGAGAGAGAGAGAAAAACAGAATCTAAAGCGGGCTCCAGGCTCTGAGCTGTCAGCACAGAGCCCGACATGGGCCTCAAACTGTGAGATCATGACCTGAGCCGAGGTCAGACACATAACCGACTGAGCCAACCAGGCACCCCTAGGTTCTAGATTTTTAAAAAACCATTATTGACTTTGGCTTTCTCGATAATTCATTTTTTGAGAAAACAATTTCTGATTATTTTCTCCCCTTATTTTTCTCTTTGCTGATTATTTTCTACCTTAAAATTGCATTTAAATAATATTCAGAATTGTTGACCAGCCTTCAGAATTACTCTGTGTAAACTCAGGCAACAACAGATGTTGGTGAGGATGTGGAGAAAGAGGATCTCTATTGCACTGTTGGTGGGAATGCAAACTGGTGCAGCCACTCTGGAAAACAGTATGGAGGTTCCTCAAAAAATTAAAAATAGAACTACCCTATGACCCAGCAATTGCACTACTAGGTATTTATCCAAGGGATACAGGTGTGCTGTTTCAAAGGGGCACATGCACCTCAATGTTTATAGCAGCGCTATCGACAATAGCCAAAGTATGGAAAGAGCCCAAATGTCTATTGACAAATGAAAGGACAAAGATGTGGTATATACATACAATGGACGATTACTTGGCAATAAAAAAGAATGAAATTTTGCCATTTGCAACTACATGGATAGAACTGGAGGGTATTGTGCTAAGCTAAATTAGTCAGAAAAAGATTAATATCATATGACTTTACTCATATGAGGACTTTAAGATACAAAACAGATGAACATAGGGAAGGGAAGCAAAGATAATATAAAAACAGGGACCAGAAGAAAATATTAGAGACTCTTAAATATAGAGAACAAACAGAGGGTTGCTGGAGGGGTTGTGGGAGGGGGATGGGCTAAATGGGTAAGGGGCATTAAGGAATCTACTCCTGAAATCATTGTTGTACTATATGCTAACTTGGATGTAAATTTAAAAATTAATTAATTAATTAATTAAAAAATAATAATAATAAAAGAATTACTGTATATTATCATAAAAAGGAAAAAAGTATCAGTTTTTTCTATTGTTATAAAATTTTTGTGTCTTTAAGTTTCCATCAAGTTTCCATTAACTTTTCCATCAAGTTTCCATACATGCCTTCAGATGTATAAGGGTGCCTAGCTAGAAGAGCATGTGATTATTTTTAAGTTTGTTGTGTTCTTTTTTTAAATATTTATTTATTTTAGAGAGCTCACAAGTGAGGGAGGGTCAGAGAGAGGAGGATAGAGGATCCGAAGCTGGCTCTGTGCTGACAGGCTGACAGCAGCGAGCCCAGTGTGGAGCTTGAACTCACAAACCGCAAGATCATGACCTGAGAGGAAGTCAGACACTCAACCAGCTGAGCCACCCAGGTGCCTAGGAGCATGTGACTCTTGATCTAGGGATCGAGAGTTCAAGCCCCATGTTGGGTGTAGAGCTTACATTACCAAAAAAATAAAGAAAAGAAAAGAGAAGAAAAATAGAAGACTTCTGATTTATAAACTGACAGGAAGTTCCCCAATTATAATGTTTATTTATTTTTCAGAGAAAGAGACAGAGCACGAGTGGGGGAGGGGCAGAGAGAGAGGGAGACACAGGATCCGAAGCAGGCTCCAGGCTCTGAGCTGTCAGCACAGAGCCTGGGATGGGGCCTGAACCCATAATCCTTGAGATCATAACCTGAGCTGAAGTTGGACGCCCAACCGACTGAGCCACCCAGGCACCCTGGAAGTTCCCCAATTATAAGAACTTATTTGGAGGGGGGTCTGGGTGGCTCAGTTGGTTGAGCTTCGAACACTTGATCTCAGCTCAGATCTTCATCTCAGGGTCATGAGTTCAATCTGCACACTGGGCCCCTCACTGGGCATGAAGCCTACTTAAAAAAAAAAAAAAAAGAACTTATTTGGAATTTTAGGTGGTAAATTCAGCTATCTCCTTTACTAAAGATGAAAAAATAATAGTGAAGGATGAATGAGACATTGCTACATCTAGCCTAATAAACCAAAATATCCCAAATGATGAGGGGAATGTTGAGCAATCATAGATCATAATCTGACTTGAATATGATTTCAGATTACCTATTTCAGGAATGCTAGATAATTTTCAATATTATTTTATTACCTAAATCAGAGCTATTATTTTCTCATGTTCTCAAAAGAGAAATCATTTCCCTCCATCTTCCAAACATCTGTCCTTTTAAATTTGAAGGCTGTTTCTACTATATCACATATATCAAGTCTTGCATGTGTTTCAAACAGGACCTCTTTCAACCTGAAAATTCTTAGCAACACAAAGCTGATTTGAAGAATTAAAAAATCAGAAGTACAATTCCTTTAAATCATAGATTTACTAAAATTCTAGAAATAACCTGTCTTAAAGTAGACTCTCAGCAAATTATGTTCTATCTAGATATTACTCTTAACTAGTTTAGATTTTCTGTATTATTTACATATTTAACATGTAAGAGGAGAACACTTTAATACCTATTCTCCAGGAAAGGAGTAAAATCATAATGAGCCTGGAGCTGAACTCAGCCTGTCAGCTGTGTTTTGTTTGGCCTGTATAATATAGTTTTTTAAAATATTTATTTATTTTTTTGAGACAGAGAGAGTGTATGGGGGGAAGGGTAGAGAGAGAGGGAGACTGAGGATTCAAAGCAGGATCTGTGCTAACAGCAGCAAGTCCAACGTGGGGCTCAGACTCACAAACCGTGAGATCGTGACCTGAGCCGAAGTCAAGAGTCAGATGCTTAACAGACTGAGCCACCCAGGTGCCCCTGACCTGTATAATATTTAACATTTGATTTTATTTGAATGCCTTTGAGCTGGGACCTGGACTCTTCCAAAACCCAGCAATTCCTAATCTTTGAAAACTTTTGGTTTGTGCCCCCTGTTCCAGGAATTTCCATCTCAGGCGTTACATAAATATAAGAGCCTAGAGGAAATGCTTGCCATATGGGAATAAACTCAGGAGGAGAGGCAGCCCTGGCTAAAACTGAAGGAAGGCTGCTTGTTTGCTCTCTCCACTGGTGAGCACTTTTCTTCTTCCATAAGAAGTCAACACTTACGTCTTCATCCTTTCTCCATCTCCCTTTGAAACCTGCATATAAATATTCATGGGATAAATGACTAAATTTTTTTAAGTTTATTTATTTATTTTGAAGGGAGAGAAGGTTTGAGAGAGGGAGAGAGAGAATCCCAAGGAGGCTCTGCAGAGCCCAACATGGGGCTAGATCCCACAACCATGAGATGGTGACCTGAGCCGAAATCAAGAGTGAGACACTCAACCAAGTGAGCCACCCAGGCGCCCCACGACATAATTTTTTTTAGGCTGTGTTATTATGTCCCAATATGGCTTTCTTTAAACCAAAACCAAGCTTTTACTATATAAGCATCACCATGGCAAATGGAGTAATCAGCAATCACCCCAGACTTGAACACTACTTGGTTATTTTTACAGAGGCTTCTCTTTCTTAATGCTTTCTTTTTTAACTTGGTGGGAGAGATGATCAGCAAAAGTAGAAAAGGAAGGCTACTTTTGAGAAAGGAAAAGGAGACAGAAAGAGTTTCAATTCCTCCTTTTAGAATGGTAAAACCAGAGAGAAGAGGCATCCAGATATCATTTGTTGGTCAAGCCTCTTGCTTCGTGGCAAATGGAACCAAAGATGTATGGAACTGTGTGCTTCAGGCCTTCTCAGAAACTCACCTCAGTGTCCTTTACCGTCTCACCTAAAATCTTTTTGGTGGTAATTCTGGGTTATTTATTTTTTTAGTCGCTCATGTCAAAAGAAGCACTTGGTGATATGCTTTTAAATAGATAAATCTCAAAGTTAATGTAAAATCTCCCCTATAACTTTTCTTCTCTAAACTATAAAATCTCCTTCACCTTCCTGTTAGCCTTTTTCTCAAATGTCTTATTTTGAAATGCTCTCCTCATTTATTGCTAATCTTTTTCTGTTTTGTTTCCATCTAAATTGTGGGGGCCCAAATCAGATCTTTAGTACCTTCAACTTTAGTGTACAATGAATAACTTACAATTTCATTTTGGGGAAGATTAGTAATGCTACTAACCCTGCAAAACTGGCCTTTCTAGAACAAAACAAGCCAGATTCAAAAGGTGTATGTTTTAATATACAGCATACAGATGTACCTCTCTTTAACCAAATCTGCTACCTGAAAACCTGGCTTTAGAGATTATAAAGTGATTCTTTAATTAAAAGGATTTACCATCAAAACCATAATGAGATACCACCTTACACCTGTCAGAATGGCTAACATTAACAACTCAGGCAACAATAGATGTTGGCGAGGATGCAGAGAAAGAGGATCTCTTTTGTATTGTTGGTGGGAATGCAAGCTGGTGCAGCTACTCTGGAAAACAGTATGGAGGTTCCTTAAAAAACTAAAAATAGAACTACCCTACCACCCAGCAATTACACTAATAGAGATTTATCCACAGGATACAGGTGTGCTGTTTTGAAGGGACACATGCACCCCCATGTTTATAGCAGCACTATCAACATAGCCAAAGTATGGAAAGAGCCCAAATGTCCATCGATGGATGAATGGATAAAGAAGATGTGGTATATATATACAATGGGGTATTACTCGGCAATCAAAAAGAATGAAATCTTGCCATTTGCAACTATGTGGATGGAACTTGAGCGTATTATGCTAAGTGAAATTAGTCAGTCAGAGAAAGACAAAAATCATATGACTTCACTCATATGAGGACTTTGAGAGACAAAACAAATGAACATAAGGGAAGGGAAACAAAAATAATATAAAAACAGGGAGGGGGAAAAACAGAAGAGACTCATAAATATGGAGAACAAACTGAGGTTACTGGAGGGGTTGTGGGAGGGGAGATGGGCTAAATGGGTAAGGGGCACTAAGGAATCTACTCCTGAAATCATTGTTGCACTATATGCTAACTAATTTGGATGTAAATTTTAAAAAATAAAAAATAAAATTAAAAAAAACCCAGTCATTTCCCCTTTCACCATACTGACTCAATGATATTCTTGAGTTCACTTCTCTCCAACAATACTTGAGTACATTCTCATTAACACAAGCCAGTGTTTTTTGAAGTGCAGGTAACAGTCAGTCTATTAGGGAGCTGCAAAATCAATTTAGTGTTGTTGTTGTTGTTGTTGTTGTTTTTGATTAAAGGAGTAGAGTACTATAGAGAATAAAATAAAATAGAAAATATCTGAATGCATCACATAGTAAGGATGTATTTTAATTTGTAAAACTTTCATTTGCATTTTATATATGAATTATGAAATGTGTTTATGCATGTAGTGAGTTGGGATGTACAATGTAATTTTCACTGTGGACATATCTCAAAAATGTTGAAAGCCTCTAAATGTATCTAGCTTCGTGGTGGTTTGTTTACAAATTATTCAGTGATGGTGATAAAGCTCTGGCCAATGAAATGTCAAGGGAAGTCTGGTGGGAAAGGCTGGGGTACAGGTGTGGGGTATGGGAAAAGATTCTTCACTCAAATCATGGTGCATGGTATAGCTACTGTCTTTTCTTTTATTGGATATGGTTGTATCTGTACGTGCTTTCTAGAACTGAGGTACCATCTTGGAACCACAAAGAGAGTTCATATGAGATCATGTTGAATAGAGCAAAGTGGAGGGAAGATGGAGGAAATCTAGGTCTTAGGATTATTGTTAAAATGTGATATTAAATACTTCTGGAACTATTCCAGCTCTGGACCTGTTACATGAGATAATAAATCCCCTACTGTTTAAAAAAAAAATAAAAAAAATAAAAGGATTTACCAATACTTTTCTTTAAAATAAGCTGTCCTCTGGTACAAATAGTCATTTTATTCTTTTTTTTTTTTAATTTTTTTTAACGTTTTTATTTTTATTTATTTTTGAGACAGAGAGAGACAGAGCGTGAACAGGGGAGGGGCAGAGAGAGAGGGAGACACAGAATCTGACACAGGCTCCAGGCTCTGAGCAGTCAGCACAGAGCCCGACGCGGGGCTCAAACTCACGGACCGTGGGACCTTGAGATCATGACCTGAGCCGAAGTCGGACGCTTAACCAACCGAGCTACCCAGGCGCCCCACAAATAGTCATTTTACAAACACATTTATTATGCAGATTGACATATGCTTGTATAATTTGAGAGAGTAAGAAGAAAACTGTAAATTGAAACAATATAAAAGCTGCCAACTTTATAGAAAGCAATAGTGTGTCTTTATGTCATGTTATTCTACACTGCTCTTTTTCACACCTTTCTTAGAAAGTCTCCGAGCAAAAGCAAAATTTAAAGGGCTTCATTTCTATAATCCTCCAGCTTAAGTAATTGAACTCTTCAATACAGATAGTAGGTAAACAAATGAAATTAACTCTTCAATTAAAAAAGGAGAAAGCAAACCTATATAATGATCATCTCTCTTCCTTTTTCAACTTCAAAATAATTAGATTGATTTGGACTCTGATTCTTTATTTTGTAAGATTACATTTTAACTAAAATAGACAAAGCAAGAACTTCCCTTATAATTCAAACAGTTCCTTGAATTTTTCAGATAAGCTCCACCCTTGGCAACACTGACATCTGAAAGGTATGAGCCAACACCCAAATCCCTTTTGTACTTGGGATTAGGGAACAATATTTCCGTGTATGTGTGTGTGCGCGCGCGCGCGTGCACAGTGGGGAGAGAGAGAGGAACAAGAGTCAGAGACAGGCAACAAATTAAAACTGAGAAAACAGAACCAGTTACTAGAATTCATAAAGCTCAAAGCCCAGAAAACTTTTGATCCTTAGAGCAGTGGAAAATCCATTTCACTTACCTTATTACCCAGAAGTTAGGTGTGGCAAAACATGGGGGACTTACAGTCCTCTAAGCATAGCAGGCCACCAGGGTAAAGGAAATAAGTGGTTTGAGAGGGCTGCCCATTCTTTTCTGCTGAAAAACACCCTCTTTCCACCTTTTCCCATGGAGGTAACTATAGGAAATTCAGTGCTTCTCTCTGTACTCACCAATTCTACACCTTTGGTAAACTCAGGAGTCTGTGTTTTCCAAAGTGGGTCATTTACTGCACAGAATTTATGGATTTTTTTTAAATTGTTGCTTTATGACTATGGTCTAAGTCAACCCTTGACTTCAATGTCATATTTTATCCCAATATGGCTTTCTTTAAACCAAAACCAAACTTTTACTCTATAAGCATCACCATGCAAAATGGAGTAATCAACAATCACCCCAGACTTGAACACTGTTTAATTGTTTTTGAAATTTGAAATAAATGCATTTGTCTAGTCTTTCATCTTCTGTAAGGAAATACCAGCTAGAAATAAAATCATGTCTTTAGTTAGTAAGTAGGCAAGTTATTTTGGAAAGAGATTAAATCCTTACATATTAGTTACTTTTAAAATTGACTAATTCAGGGGCGCCTGGGTGGTTCAGTTGTTTAAGTGTCAACTTTGGCTCAGGTCATGATCTCACGGTTCATGGGTTCAAGCCCCATGTGGGGACCGGTGCTGACAGCTCAGAGCCTGGAGTCTGTTAAGATTCTGTGTCTCCCTCTCCCTCTACTCTTCCTCCACTCGTGCTCTGTCTCTGTCTCTCAAAAACAAATACACATTAAAAAAATAAATAAAAATAAAATAGACTATTTCATACATTCAGCAAACAGTTTTTGATCACCTACCATTATTGTCATTTCTCTTTTTTTAAAGTTTGTTTATTTATTTATTTTGAGAGAGCATGAGCAGGATAGGGGCAGAGAGAGATGGAGAGAGAGAGAGAATCCCAAGCAGGCCCCACACTGTCAGCACAGAGCTGGACGTAGGGCTCAAATCCACAAACTGTGAGATCATGGCCTGAGCCTAAATCAAGAATCAGATGCTTAACCGACTGAGCCACCTAGGTTCCCCCCATTATTGTCATTTCTAACATATTTTAAACCTGGATCAGATCGGTTTTTAGCACCACTCTTCTATATAACTATTTATTATTAATAAGAATCATAAAATGAAATGAATGATAAAAATGACCAGAAAAGGAACATGAGAACATCAGGGTGAAAATTTTGTTTTATTAAACATCATATGTATGTAATCATGACATTAATAAATAAATAATAAAATGAATATTACAGGACAAAAAAGGAAAGAAATAATTGATAGTTTTTATTTACATTAATGTAGTTTTTGAAAAATATTAAAAAACTTATGCCTATATATTGATTTGTTCATGAATAATTATATTTTAGCTTGTTAAATAATAAGAACAATAATTTTAGAAGAATAAATTAAACATTTAAAGATATTATTCAAATTCAGTAAAATAGTCCAGGTATGAACTGAAATATGAACTAACCAGATAAAAAGGTTACATCCTGTAGTGTGCATTCTATTTAACTATTTTTTTTTATTTTTTTTAACGTTTTTATTTATTTTTGAGACAGAGAGAGACAGAGCATGAACGGGGGAGGGGCAGAGAGAGAGGGAGACACAGAATCCGAAGCAGGCTCCAGGCTCTGAGCCATCAGCCCAGAGCCCCATGCGGGGCTCAAACTCACGGACTGTGAGATCGTGACCTGAGCCGAAGTAGGACGCTTAACCGACTGAGCCACCCAGGCGCCCCATATTTAACTATTTTTAATTGTGACCACAAATGAAACTTGAAATGATTACATAGAATGGAGAGAATAGAAATCATCATGTATCTTAATCTCTACAATCACATACTATCATTTCTTTTGAATCTACCATTTAAATTCAAGAATATGTTGTACTACAGGAGTCTGAGATACAAACTAGTCCCCAAATAAGCTACAATTCTAAATTGTTGTGAATGTACTCTTAAAATGCCTCTGTAGAGATTAATCTGCATGTCTTGAGAGCCTTCTGCATAACTGGGAATTCTCTGAATTAACTTTTATATAAAAATAAAATGTTTATTGAAGCATAAATAACACAGATGTGCTAATTTGAAGCTTTCATTAGTGAATCTCAGTAATAGCAACAATCAGGATAGAATTTATATCAACAAAAGAATTTGGGAGAGAGTATTCGATCACTGGCATTATTAGAATCAAATACTAATCATCATAATAAAAAGCAAACCAACTCCTAGTTTGTTTTTGTTGTTTTAAAATGCATCCCCTTATTGCCTGAACCAGGAAAGCACTACCACTACTGCTCTTCCCTTGTTACAAAGCTGCCTACCATGAGCCAGGCATGGTGTCAAGTGTTGGCATGCCATGATGGACATAACAAATGAACTCCTGTTCTTATGGCACTTCCAAGTTAGTGGGAGATCAACAGAGAATAAGTAAACAAATAGGAATTTACAAAATTCAAAGAGCTATGAAGGAATTAATCAGATCCAGAGACAAAATTACAAGAAGTCTATTAGGCAAAGTGGTGAAAGAGGGCTCATGTTCTCCGTACTTGATGAGCAAGGGGGAGAGGAGTGCAAATTGAAACTGGCAGATAGGCAGACACCTGACCAACTTTGAAAAATTAGGCTTTTCTTCAAAGTGCAGAAAAAAATCCAAGGTTCAAGCAATGGAATCACGTAAACTTATGTTTCCAAAAGATTACTCTGGCTACTGTGTGGAGAACAGATTGAAATCTGGCAAGAATAGATGCTAGAAGACCTGTTAGACTATTTCTAGTCCTTGAGAAAGATAATCGTGGCTTGACCTCAAAAGATGGCAACAGAGATGGAAAGAATATCAAGATATGTCTTTGATAAGAATGAATGATAGTGGAGAATGAAGTAAGGGACGTTGTCAAGAATGATGCCCAGGTTTTTGGCTTGTATAACTAGGAAAATGCTCATGATTTTCACTTAATGGGAAGTTTGGTAGGGGGCAGGTTTCCTAACAATGACTTGATCTAACATGCATCTTTCTGTGAGTTTTTAGTTATTTTGTTTTTAAAAGACTTTATTTTTACAGCAGTTTTAGGTTACACTAAAATTGAGTAGAAAATACAAAGAATTCCCATAGACCTCCTGTCTCTCTTCCCCCACTGCCCACCTCAACCCCAGCCTCTCCCACTGTCAACATCTCACATTGGACTGGTACATTTGTTAAAATCAATTCATCTACATTCACACATCATTATTACACCATATTAATACTTTGCATTAGGGTTCACTCTTCTTGTACGTTCTCTGAGTTTTGACTAATGTGTGATGAAATGTATCCTCCATTATAGTATCAAACAGAATAATTTCACTGCCCTAAAAATCCTCTAGGTTCTGCCTATTTATCTCTCCTTCCTGCTAACCCTTGGTAACCACGGAGTTTTTGCTGTTTCTATTGTTTTACTTCCAGAATGTCATATCATGAGAATTATACAGTATATAGCCTTTTCAGATTGGTTTGTTTCACTTAGAAATATGCATTTAAGTTTTCTCTGTCTTTTCATGGTTTGATAGCTCATTTCCTTTTAACATGGAATAATATTCCATTGTCTGGAAGTATCACAGTTTATTTATCCTTGGTTGACTTCTTGGTTGCTTCCAAGCCCTGGCAATTACGAACGAAGCTGCTATAAACATCAAGGTGCACGTTTTTGGGTAGACATAAGTTTTCAATTAATTTGGGTAAATATCAAGGATCACAACTGCTGAGTCATATAGTAAGAGTATATTTAGTTTGTAAGAAACTGCCAAACAGCCTTCCAAAGCAGCTGTAACATTTTGCATTCCCATCAACAATGAATGTTGCTCCACATCCTTGCTAGCATTTCGTGTTGTCAGTGTTTTGGATTTTCACCATTCTACTAGGTGTCTAGTGGTATCTTGTTGTTTTAATTCAGAATTACCTAATGACATGTTGAGCATCTTTTCATATGCTTATTTGCCATCTGTATATCTTCTCTGGTGAGATATCTGTTAAGGCCTTTTGCCCATTTTTTTTTTAAATCAAGTTGTTCATTTTTTCTTTTTTTTTTTTTTTCCTTTTTTTTAAAGTAGGCTGCACACGCAGTGTGGAGCCCAACGTGGGCTTGAATTGACAACCCTGAGATCAAGACCTGAGCTGAAATCAAGAGTTGGACACTTAACCAACTGAGCCACCCAGACACCCCAAGTTGTTCATTTTCTTATTGGTGAGTTTTAAGTGGGTTTTTTTTTTTTTTTGTATATTTATTTTTTAAAGCATTTTAAACAGTTCCTTGTATATATTTTTTTCATTTTTAAAAAATTTAATTTCACTCTAGTCAACAAAGAGTGTTATATTAGTTTCAGGTATATGATATAGTGACTCAACAATTCTATACATTAATCAATGCTCATCATGATAAGTATACTCTTTAATCCCCTTCACCTGTTTCACCCCCATCCCCCCACCTCCCCTCTGTAACCATCAGTATAGTTAAGAGTCCATTTCTTGGTTTGTCTCCCTCTCTCTTTTTTTTTCCCCTTTGTTCATTTGCTATGTTTCTTAAATTCCACATATGAGTGAAATCATATGTATTTGTCTTTCTTTCTCTGATTTATTTTGCTTAGCATTATATTCTCTAGCTCCATCCATTTTTAGTTTATTTTTGTTTATGGTATAAGAAGGTGGTCCACTTTCATTCTTTTGTATGTAGCTGTCCAGTTTTCCCAACACCATTTGTTGAAGAGATTATCTTTTTCCCATTGGATATTCTTGCCTCCTTTGACAAAGATTAATAGACCATATAATTGTGGGTTTATTTCCAAGTGTTTTATTCTGTTGCATTGATCTATGCATCTATTTTTGTGACTCTACTATACTGCTTTGATTACTACAGCTTTGTAATACAACTTTAAGTCTGGAATTCTGATACCTCCAGTTCTGTTTTTCTTTTCCAAGATTGATTTGGCTTTTCAAGGTCTTTGGGGGTTCCATATAAATTTTAGGATTATTCGTTCTATTTCTGTGAAAAATTCTGTTGGTACTTTGATAGGGATTCCATTAAATGTAAAAGTTGCTTTGGGTAGTATGGACATTTAACAGTATTTGATCTCCCAATCCACGAACATGGATTTATTTAATTAATTTTTAAAATTAAAGATGACACATTTGTTTGTGTCATCTTTTATTTCTCTCATCAATGTTTTATAGTTTTCAAAGTACAGGTCTTTAACTTCTTTGGTTAAATTTATTCCTGGGTACTTTATTGTTTTTGATGCAATTGTAAATGGGATTATTTTCTTAATTTCTCTTTCTGCTACTTCATTATTAGTGTGTAGATATGCAACAGATTTCTGTATATTGATTTTGTATCCTGCAACTTTACTGAATTCATTGATCAGTTCTAGTAGTTTTTTGGTGGAGTCTTTAAGGCTTTCTATATATAGTATCATGTCTTCTGCAAATAGTGAAAGTTTGACCTTCCTTACTAATTACGATGCTTTTGAATTCTTTTTCTTGTCTGATTGCTGTGGCTAGAACTTCCACTACTATGTTGAATAAAAGTGGTGAGAGTGGATATCCTTGTCTTGTTGCTGACCTTAGAGAAAAAGCTGTCAGTTTTTCACTATTGAGTATGATGTTAGCTGTGAAATTTTCATTTGTGGACTTTATTATATTGAGATATGTTCCCTCTAGACCTACTTTGTTGAGGGTTTTTATCATGAATGGATGTTGTACTTTGTCAAATGCTTTTTCTGCATCTATTGAAATGATCATATGGTTATCTTTTCTCTTGTTTATGTGATGTATTTCATTGATTGATTTGCAAATATTGAACTACCTTTGCATCCCAGAAATAAATCCCACTTGATTGAGATTAATGATTTTTTAAATATATTGTTGGATTTGGTTTGCTAATATTTTGTTGAGAATTTTTGCATCTATGTTCATCATAGATATTGGCCTGTAGTTCTCTTTTTTGTGGTGTCTTTATCTGGTTTTGGTATCAGGGTAATGCTAGCCTCATAGAATTAATTTGGAAGATTTCTTTCCTCTTCTATTGTTTGGAATAGTTTGAGAAGAATAGGAATTAACTCTTCTTTAAATGTTTGGTAGAATTCACCTGTGAAGTCATCTGGTCCTGGACTTTTGTTTGTTGGGAGTTTTTAAACTACTGATTCAATTTTGTTGCTGGCAATTAGTCTGTTCAAATTTTCTATTTCCTCCTGATTCAGTTTTGGGAGATTATATGTTACTAGGAATTTATCCATTTCTTCTAGGTTGTTCAATTTGTTGGCATATAATTTTTTATAATATTCTCTTATCTCTTATAATCCTTTGTATTTCTATGGTATTAGTTGTTATTTTTCCTCTTTCATTTCTGATTTTGTTATTTGACTCTCTCTCTCCTCTCTCTTGAGTCTGGCTAAAGATTTATTACTTTTATGTTTTGATCTATTAATTTGATTTTTTTATCTTTTCAAAGAAACTGCTCCTGGGTTGACTGATCTGTTCTATTAGTTTTGTGTTTTTTGTTTGTTTGTTTTAGTTTCTATGTCATTTATATTTGCTCTAATATTTATTATTTCCTGCCTTCTACTTGGTTTTGGTTCTATGTGTTCTTTCTCCAGATCCTTTAGGTGTAAAGTTAGATTATTTATTTGAGATTTTTTCTTGCTTTTGAGGTAGGCCTAAATTGCTATAAACTTCCCTCTTAGAACAACTTTTGCTGCATCCCAAAGATTTTGGACAATTGGTCTTCATTTTCATTTGTCTCCATGTATTTTTTGCTTTCCTCTTTGATTTCTTGGTTGAGCCATTCATGGTTTTGTAGCAGGTTATTTAACCTCCATGTTACTTGTGTTCTTTCCAGATCTTTTCTTGTGGTTGTTTTTTCATTTCATAGTGCTGTGATCAGGAAAGATGCGTGGTATGACCTCAATCTTTTTGAATTTGTTGAGGCTTGTTTTGTGTCCTAACATGTGATCTATTATGGAGAATGTTTCATATACACTTGAAAAGGATGTGTATTCTGCTATTTTAGGATGGAATGTTCTGAATAGGGAATCTGTTAGATCCATCTGGTCCAGTGTATTATTCAAAGCCACTATTTCCTTGTTGATTTTCTGTTTGGATGATCAATCCATTGATGTAAGTGGAGTGTTAACATCCTCTACTATTATTGTATTAGTATTGATTACTTCCTTTTATGTTTGTTGTTAGCTGCTTTATTTGGGTGCTTTCATGTTGGGTGCATGGATATTTACAATGTTCATATCTTCTTGTTAGATTTTTTTTTTTTTAACGTTTATTTATTTTTGAGACAGAGAGAGAGCATGAACGGGGGAGGGTCAGAGAGAGGGAGACACAGAATCTGAAACAGGCTCCAGGCTCTGAGCTGTCAGCACAGAGCCTGACGTGGGGCTCGAATTCATGGACCGCGAGATCGTGACCTGAGCTGAAGTCGGCCGCTTAACCGACTGAGCCACCCAGGCGCCCTCTTCTTGTTAGATTTTTCCCTTTATGATTATATAGTGTCCTTCTTTGCCTCATGTTACAGTTTTTTTTAAGTCTATCTTAGTCCATATAAGTATTGCTATCCCAACTTTCTTTTGACATCCATTAGTATGATAAATATTCCTTGATTCCCTCACTTTCAATCTGTATGTGTCTTTAGGTCTGAAATGAGTCTCTCATAGGCAGCATATAGATGGGTCTTGCTTTTTTATTCATTCAGTTACCATATGTCTTTTGACTGGAGGGTTTAAGTCCATCTACTTTCAAAGTAATTATTGATAAATACGTACTTATTGCTATTTCATTACTTGTTGTCATAGTTTTGTAGTTTTTCTGTTTTTTTCTTCACTGGCTCCGTCACGGTTTGCTAACTCTCTTTACTGATATACTTGGATTTCTTTCTTTTTATTTTTTGCATATTTATTACTGGTTTTTGATTTCTGGTTACCATTAGGTTTATATATAACATCTTATGCATTTGTAGTCTATATTAAGCTAATGGTCATTTTAGTTTGAACCCATTCTTTGTTTGATCCCCTCTTTCCCATGATTTAGGTATATGGTATCATACTCTATATCCTTTTATTTTGTGAATCCTTTAACTGATTTTTATAGATATTCTTAATTTTACTGCTTTTGTCTTCCTACTTTTCTTGCCCCTACTTATGGTCTTTCCTTTCTACTCAAAGTGTCCTTGTAAATATTTCTGGTGATCTGGCTTAGTGGTGATGAATTCCCTTAACTTTTTTTGCCTGGGAAACTTTTATCTATCCTTCTATTCTGAATGATAGCCTTGCTGGATAGAGTATTCTTTGTTTCAGGGTTTTTTTTTCTTTCAGCACTTTGAATATATCATGCCACTCATAGCCTGTGAAGTTTCTGCTGAAAAATCAGCTGATAGCCTTTTGGGGTTTCCCTTGCATGTAACTTTTCTCTTGTTGGTTTTGAAATTCTCTCTTTATTGCTACTATTTGCATTTTAAATACTATGTGTCTTGGTGCAGACCTCCTTGGGTTGATTTTATTGGGGGCTCTCTGTGACTCCTAGATCTAGATTTCTGTTTCCTTCCACAGATTCAGGAAGTTTTCAGCTATTATTTCTTTAAATAAATTTTCTGCCCCCTGTTCTCTTTCTTCTCCTTCTGGGATCCCTGTAGTGTGAATGTTATTACACTTCATGGTGTTGCTGAGTTCCCTTAGTCTATTTTCATTATTTATTATTTTTTTCTCCCTCCTGTTCAGCTCTATTGCTTTCTATTACTTTGTCTTCCAGATCACTGATCCCTTCTTCTGCTTCCTCTAGTCCACTATTTATTCCATGTAGTGTGTATTTAATTTCAGTTATTGAGTTCTTCATCTCCGATTGGTCCTTTTTTATGTCATCTATCTCTTTGTTGAAGATCTCACTGAGATCTTCCACTCTGTCCCCAAGTCCAGTGAGTATCTTTATGACCATTACTTTCAATTCTCTATCAGACATATTGCTTATCTCTGTTTTGTTTAGCTCTCTTGCTGTGATTTTGCCCTGTTGTTTCATTTGGAACATATTCCTCTGTCTTCTCATTTTGCCTAACTCTCTGTGTCTGTTTCTTTGTGTTAGGAAAGTCAGCTGTGTCTCCTGCTCTTAAAAGTAGTGGCCTTCTGAATAAGAGGTTCTATAGTGCACTGCAGTACAATGTATCATGTTCACCAGAACGCTGGGCTTTAGGGGTATCTGCTATGTGTGTTGCATATGCTGTACTGTTATGGCTGAGCTGCGTTTGCTTTCAGTCCTGTCATCTCCAATGGCTCTCTTTGCCTGTTGTGGGTAGGGCTTAGTCCCTGTGTTGTTAGTGAGCTAGTTTGGGGCCACCTTTGGCTTGAGTTGAGTTAGACCAGGTATTTTCCAAAGATGAATAGCACTGAACTACATGGTGATTTCCTTGTGTCTTCCCCTGTGTTTTCATTGGTGGGTGGTGCCTGCAGTCAGACCCAATGTCTGCTCCCAGTCCACTGCTGGGGCCAGAGCTGGACTGGTATATGTGACTATCTTCCCCTCTCCCCAGGACAGGAGTCACTTTGGAGTAGTTCTACCCTCTGTTGGAGCTGTTTGCATACTGCCAGGCTTGTGGCACTGCCCTGGATCAGCTCTGGCCAAGGGATTATTGGAGGGGAGGTCTACAAAAGAATGTGGGGATGGGGAGTGGGGTGCCCATCCATGCTGATCCGCTGCAGGAGGGGACCTACAGCCACTTGGGAAAATTCCTGCCAAGGCCAGCCAGGTTGGAGGGGAAAGATCCATTAAAGGGCAGGCAGGTGAGTGCTGCTAGCAAGCTATGTGGAGAATGTGCTGCTGTACTGGTTCCAGCAGGTATCTGTGTATCTAGGCTGGGTGGGGGCAGGGCAGGGAAATGGCACTTGCCAGCTCTTTTATTCTTAGAGAAGCCTCCCAATTATCCCTGTCCCTCATGCTTGAAGATTAGTAAATAAATCTTCTTCTCATATACCCAAGACATTTTCAAACTGCTGCATCTATGCTGTATCTCAGTGGGGCTGTTTGTTGTGCAGTTTCTTTAAGGGCAGAGACTCAGTTTCTTACTGCCCTTTGGCTCTCTCAGGTGTTAAGCCCCACTGATTGTAAGAACTCACAAGGTTAGGCCCCTCTCATTTTCAAAGCCAAATGTTATGGAGATTCACCTTCCCAGTGCAGGTCCCCCATGCCTGGGGTACCTGTTGTGGGGTTTTGCTCCTCTCCTCTCTCCACACCGACCATGTCCCTCCCTCCTGTGGACAGTCCTGTGGGTCATTTTTATTACTGACTGGGCCTCTACCCTTATGATGTGGCCTCTTTTCTACATTTAGCTGTGGAGAGAATCTGTTCTGTCAGTCATCAGGTCATTTTCTGGATTATTTATACTTATGTGTTGTTCTCTAGTTGTATCTATGAAATGAGATGAGCTTAGTGTCTTCCTACTTAACTATCTTCCCTGGAAGTCCCTTAGGTAACAGTTCTTTATCAGATATGTCTTTGCAAATATTTCTTCCCAGTCTGTGGCTTGTCTTCTCATGTTCTTGATTAGCTTTCAGTTTTATCTCTTCAAACCACTGTTTCATGTTTCATTTTAATTCAGTCAAATATGGAAATCTTTTGTATTGTAATAGGCTTTCTTTTCCTTTTAAAAAATTAGTGTATTTTGGAGTGCCTAAGTGGCTCAGTCGGTTAAGCGTGATTAACCGACTTGATTAACTGACATGGCTCAGGCCATGATCTTATAGGTTGGGAGTTC
Source organism: Puma concolor (assembly GCF_028749965.1). Taxonomy (NCBI): domain Eukaryota; kingdom Metazoa; phylum Chordata; class Mammalia; order Carnivora; family Felidae; genus Puma; species Puma concolor. The sequence goes on from NC_141674.1 coordinate 189,920,440, forward strand.
GAGCCCTTCATTGAGCTCTGTGCTGACAGCTCAGAGCCTGGAGCCTGCTTCAGATTCTGTGTCTCTCTATCTGCCTCTCCCCCACTCATGTTCTGTCTCTGTCTCTGTCTCTCTCTCTCTCAAAAATAAACAAAAAAAATTTTTAATGAATATATTTTATTATTATAAAAGCAGTATGTATTCCTAATGGAAAATTTGAAAAACACATAATTAGGAAATAGAGGAAAAACCTGTGAAAAACTCTGGCACCTGGAAGACTAGTGGCCTTGGGAGTATCTGGAAACCACACCCTTGTCCTGGGCAATTTGACAATACATGTCAGAAGCCTAAAAAAGATACCCACCCTTTGACCCAACAGTCCTTGCTTAGACTTGTATTCCAAGAAAATAATTGGACATGTGCCCAGAGAGTTAAATACAAGGATGTTCTTAATTGGAAAAAATTAGAAACAACCTATATCAGTTTGCTAGGGTTGCCATAACAAAGCACCACAGACTGAGTGGCTTAAACAACATAAATTTATTTCTCACAATTCTGGAGATTAGATTCCAAGATCAACGTAACAGCAAGTGAGTCTTCTCTGTTTGGCTTCTAGATGGCCATTTTCTCCCTGTGTCTTCATATGGTCTTCATTTTACATATATCTGTGTCCAAATGTCCTCTTCTTATAAGGGGATGAGTCCTACTGGATTAGGGCCCAACCTAATACCTCATTTTAACTTAATTACCCCTTTAAAAGCTAAATTCTAAATAAAATCACATTCTGAGAAAGTGGGTGTTAGGACTTCAACATATAAAGTTTAGGGGGATGTGATTCAGTCCATCACACAACCTAATCCAAGAATTTGGAATTAGTTAAATAAAGCATGATGCATTCACTCAATGGTATATCCATACATTTTAGTTCATGTATGAATTTTTAACTGCCATTAAAAATAGCCCTAGAAATTTATATGGCATAGAAAGAATTTCATGATATATGTTGGTCAGTGAAGATAACTGGCTACAAAATAATATAGGTAATATGATCCATATTCTTTCTATGTGAAATAAACATACAAATGCACAGAAAAATAGCTGAAAAAGTTTAATATTAATTACATTTGGGGGATAATATGGATGGTTTTCTTTGTTTTATTTGTTTACTTATTTGTTGCTTAACTGTGCATTTATTTTATTTTATTTTTTATTATATTTTTTAAAGTTTGTTTTTATTTTTGTTTTTTTGTTTTACAGAGAGAGAGAGTGTGTGAGCACGGGGAAGGGCAGAGAGAAAGGGAGAGAGAATCCCAAGTAGGCTCTGTGCTGTCAGTGCAAGCCCAACATGGGGATTGATCTCACAAACTATGAGATCATGATCTGAGCTTACATAAAGACTCAGATACTCAGTCAACTAAGCCACCCAGGGGCCCCACTTAACTGTGCATTAAGGTTTTTTTCCACAATAAGTTTGTGCAGTATTTTAAAAGAACCCCTCCCCCCCATGACACAAACACCTACCGGGCCCCACCAAAAAATAGAAGGGGAAAACATACCCTATGCCTAAGCATTTTTTTAGATAATAATTCACTGCCATGGAGTTGTTCTGTAGCCATTTCTGTTTTCCTGTTCCTAAGCTGAGCTTTAGTGGGATATGAAAGCTTGCTGTTTCTATTTGCCCCTATATAGTAATGGTTTGCTCATTTAATGTGCAGTGAAGTGCTCAGTGTACTTTATTCTTTTTTGGAGGTTATTTGGAAAGGTTTTTGCCTAATCATAAGGCACCACTGAAGCCAGTGATATTATGAGTAGATGATTCATCTTGGTTTAGGGCTTATGATCAGATGGCTCTGGACTCTATTTTCAAATTTATAGAGAAGATTTTAAAAAATGAAGTGGGTTCCCAAAAAGAGAGGAGGGTGAATATGTTCAGAGTCCTGAGCTCTGTGATTTTTAGCTTAGGAGGCAGAAGATACCGATTCACCTCATTCATGGGAGAATAAACTATAGTCATTTTCTTCTAAAATCTGTTATTTTTTTCAGAGACTGAGCGTACTACTCCAATTATTTTTTTCTAGGCCTGCTCCTCATCCCCACCCCCCTGCCCATCCCACTTCTGTAGCTTGGGTAATTTACGCACAAAATAGGTAATGTTTTAATAAAAAGACAACACCTAAGTTAAGACATCAAGTAATTTGAGACTACCTGTATACCTGATTCCACATGTTAAGCTTTCACTCTGCATAATATACCTATATGGCCATGAAAATTTTTGGTGAACTGAAATGTAGCTACTCCCCTGGTTATTACATGGAGTAGTGATGGATTTAGCATCACGAAACTTGTACAAGCATGTGGTATACAATAAGAGCAGAACTCAAAAATTAAGTCTTATAATAAAGAAGGTATCTTATATTGAGCACCTTGTTTATACCTCTGACAAGTATTTAAAAAAAATTTTTTTTATGTTTATTTTTGAAGGAGAGAGAGACAGAGTGTGAGTGGGGGAGGGGCAGAGAGAGAGGGAGACACAGAATCTGAAGCAGGCTCCAGGCTCCGAGCTGCCAGCACAGAGCCCGGCGCAGGGCTTGAATCCACAAACTGCGAGATCATGACCTGAGCCGAAGTCGGACACCCAACCCACTGAGCCACCCAGGCGCCCCAATACCTCTGACAAGTCTTAACAATACCTCTAGAATTAAGAATCCTCTCCCGAGGCACATATTTTATAGATCACTTCTTGCCCTCACCTTATCATACAAACAGAAATGCTTTTTTTGATTTGTCCATTTTTAGAGCAGAGTAATGAGCATGCACTTCAGATTCCTAGCATTTTGCTTTGATCCAGAATAAAATTTGATTAAATGACTGTTTACATCTATTATTTACACCACTGTCAGTGAGTAGCTTGGATTACAGTGTCTGACCTCCATGCTTCTAGCCAGTAAGTATGAATTAGGAATACTCTTCAGGTGGGTTCTTGCAAGGACCCGTTAGCCCTTACTACCTTGTAATGCCTGGGAGTTGAACATGTAAGAAGGGAAAGAAACCAGGAAGTTGCCTACCAACGTGTTACTGTCAAAACCCTCCTGAATAGGCTGGATTTTGTTTGATCTTTGGTCAGACCCAGATAATACTTAGATAAGAGATTATCTGTGAATACAGGGTCTTATAGGTCTTTCCCCTAGACTGTCAGCTCCTCAAGAGTATGGGCCATGTCCTCTTTGTCTTGGGAGTTCTAGGCCTGGAATAGAACAAGCACGTAATAAATATCTGTTTGACTTAATTAAAAATCAACCACCTACTTACTCATCACCTTCATTTTATATATATTGTTCTGTTACTAACCTGGGATATGATAAAATCCTATTAGTATCATGAAACTTTGAATACTGTCCTAATATTATGTTAAATTTTGGAGATGAATGACACATCTGAAGCTAATGTAACATTGTGTGTCAACTGTACTCCAAATTAAAAAAATAAACAAAAATTTTTTAAGTAGACTCCATGCCCAACGTGGGGCTTGAACTCGACAACTCCAAGAATACAAGTCTCATGTTCTATCGATTGAGCCAGCGAGGTGCCCCAAATACATATTTTTTACAAACATTAAAGATGAGGGGCACCTGGGTGGCTCAGTCTGTTAAACATTTGACTTCGATTCAGGTTGTGATCTCACGGTTCATGAATTTGACCCCCTGTCGGGCTCTGTGCTAACAGCTCAGAGCCTGGAGCCTGCTTCAGATTCTGTCTCCCTCTTTCTCTGCCCTTCTCTGGTTCACCCTCTGTCTCTCTCTCAAAAATAAATAAACATTAAAAAAAAAAAGTTAGAAATGAAAGAGGTCTTATAGATAATTTACTGTAGAATGCCTTTATTTTATAAATGGGAAACTGAAGTCTAAAGAGGTTAAATGACTTTTCAAAGCTGGTTAGTGGCAGAGATAAAGCCAGGAGAATCCAGGTCCTCCTGGCTCCCAGTTTGCTACTAAATACCCCTTACCCACTAAGGAGACTGGTTATACACTTTTGTTTTGGTTTTTCTATCTTTTTTTTTTCTGTCTCTCATCACATTTTTCCCCCTCCCACTTAGACATGAGATCAACATGCAAATCATAGAACTTGGAAATTTTTAGAAAAACTGGAAGTTTTAGAAATACTGCGTTGTGGCCCAGTAACAACACAAACTTCATCTTTCCGGAAAGATATGTTTACTCATGTTCTCTGGGCAGCAGCTGACTGTGAGAGCTTTCCCCAAGCGCAGATATCTTTACTGTTCAGTGGATGTACTTTGCACTGGAATGTCAGGAGACTTGATCTTTCATCTTGGCTCTATCACCACTCCTGTGGCCTTGGGAAGGTTAATTTTCCTCAGTTCCTCATTTTATAAAACATAGAACCTGAACCATATGAACTCTAAAACCCTATGATTCTACCTGTTTCCACTTCTGATTTATAAACAATTAAAAATTTTTCCCACATTTAAAGTAAAGGCCACACCTAAGCCCCATGGAATTTGATCATGCTTACATTTTTACATGAATGTTGACAGACCTTCTCTGATCTGTTTGGTGTAACTGAGTAATTTAATTTTCATTTCAATGGCTTCAATTATTATCTTCCATTTGTCATTCTACCAAAGGAGTAATTGACACAATGGTTAAAGTTGTTCTATGACTCAGTTCCTTTGAGTTCTATTTCAAGCATTACTTTGAAATCTCTAAACCTCCTCTTCTAGCTATCCCTTATCTGGAGTTACATGGTATCCATGGATCCTGTCTTTTTTGCTTCTAGTAGAGTTGGGAGAAAGGGCATAGTGTCTCCTCAGGATTAGAGATCCAGGGAGGGGCCTGGAAGAGGGAACATTAAGACTAAGGGGGAAAGCTGCCACGTTGCTGACTCTACTACAGTGGGTGACAAAGAGTTAGTTGCAACCTGACTCCTCTTCCCACCGTGGGGTTACTGGCTTTGTGTTGTCTTGGTAAAGTCCCCTAGACATATCATCCCAGCCTATCCCTTGCCTTCTTCTACTTACATGTCTACATGCCCAGGAATGGAGAATCAAGAGATCAGTTTTCTGGCTGCCGTTGAAAGGATGCCCTGTTTGTCGGAGGCAAGTGGCCTGACTTATCCTGAAAATTACCCTGATGTGCAAAGCTGCAGAATGCATAGCTATTTGTTACCTGCACTTAAAGGAACATAAGGCCCAGTGTCGCATTACTTTGTTTGCCTCTAACAGACCTTTCTCTTTTTCCATCAACTCTTTCACACCATCAATCACTCAATAGCATTTATGAAACCCTTCCCTTAAGAATGAAGCAAAGTTAGGAAGGAAGAGAAACCATGATCTCTGGCCTTGAGAACTAAAACAATGCCGAGAGGTCTGAGAATGCATGAAAACACTAAGTACTATAGAAACAAGTACAAATGAATGTAATGGAGAGTATTTCCAGATATGTTTAGGAGTTAACTGGCATGATCAAGCCTGGGTGAAGTTAATCAGAGAAGGCCTCTAGCTTCTTAGAAGAATAATCCCTGCAAATTTAATTGAATATATTAACATACTCACCTAGAAAACCCAGGGACAATTTTACAAAGAATTTAAATAATTAAAGGGGCACCTGGGTGGCTCAGTCAGTTAAGCCTCCCACTTCGGCTCAGGTCATGATCTCACAGTTCATGAGTTCAAGCCCTACATCGGGCTCTGTGCTGACAGCTCAGAGCCTGAAGCCTGTTTTGGATTCTGCATCTCCCTCTCTCTCTGCCCCTCCCCCACACTTGCTCTCTCTCTCTCTCTCTCTCTCTTTCTCTCTCTCTCTCAAAAATAAACATTCAAAAAATTTTAAATAAATAATTAAAGAAAGGCCCACCAAGTCATATTCCAGAGAATACAAAAGACACAAATGAAAAAAAAATCACATAGCAAGCTATGTGAGAAGGGCTTGAATAGAGAGTGAATGGAGAAGCTAAATAGGCAATTTGTAGAAATATAGTTGAATGCCAAGCTGAGTAATGGGATCTGATAAAGTTTGGAATGGGGAGTCAATGAAATTTCTTGAGAATGGAAATGGCATGTGAAATGATCTAAGGAAGATGAATCTTCCTGCTGTATATAAACTAACTAGAAAAGTTAGTGGCAAGACCCAGGTTAGGGCTGCAGCTGTAGGTTTGGACAATAATAGCCAACACTCACTGATTGCTTTCTTTTTTTAAATTTTTTAAAAATTTTATTTATTTATTTTGAGAGAGAGAGCACAAGCAGGTGAGGGGCAAAGAGAAGGAGAGACAGTATCTCAAGCAGGCTCTGTATCACCACCATAGAGCCTGACACGGGGCTCAAACTCAAAAACCATGAGATCATGACCAGACCTGAGATCAAAAGTCGGATGCCTAACTGACTGCACCACCCAGGTGCTGTCACTGATGGCTTTCTATGTGCTGGTCACCGGGCTGAGGGCTTGTCACACAAATTAATGAGTTCTAACCTCAACAGAACTATATGAGAATAAATTAAATAACTTGCTCCAGGTAATACAAGTATAAGTGAGGAACTGGAATTTGAACTCAGGTACTCTTGTTCTAAAGCAACTTAACTACTATGCTAGACTGCATCTCTGAAGTCAAAAAGTATAGGAGAAAATTACCTTAGTGCAAGGGTTGACAGTTTGACCTTTAGATTCAGACTCTTTGGGATTTTATCCTGCTGTAGCCCTCATTATACACTCCCAGATAGTCCACTTAAAATTCTACCCTTCCTTTTCCTTGTCTATAAAAATGAGGATAAATAGCACCTATGTATAGGACTACTGTAAAGTATAAATGTGTTGTAGTGTGTTACTACTCATCACAGTGCCTGACACACAGTGAGTGTTAAATAAAAGTTAACTACTGCAATCCTTATCAAAATAATACCAGCATTCTTCACAGAGCTAGAACAAACAATCCTAAAATTTGTATGGAACCAGAAAAGACCCCGAATAGCCAAAGCAATCTTGAAAAAGTAAACCAAAGCAGGAGACATCACAATCCCAGACTTCAAGCTATATTACAAAGCTGTAATCATCAAGACAGTATGGTACTGGCACAAGAACAGACACTCAGATCAATGGAACAGAATAGAGAACCCAGAAATGGACCCACAAACATATGACCAACTAATCTTTGACAAAGCAGGAAACAATATCCAATGGAATAAAGACAGTCTCTTCAGCAAGAGGTGCTGGGAAAACTGGACAGTGACATGCAGAAGAATGAAACTGGACCACTTTCTTACACCATACACAAAAATAAACTCAAAATGGATGAAAGACCTAAATGTAATACAGGAAGCCATCAAAATCCTTGAGGAGAAAGCAGGCAAAAACCTCTTTGACCCTGGCCTCAGCAACTTTTTACTTAACATGTCTCCAGAGGCAAGGGAAACGAAAGCAAAAATGAACTAGGGGACCTCATCAAAATAAAAAAACTTCTGCACAACGAAGGAAACAATCAGCAAAACTAAAAGGCAACTGACGGGATAGGAGAAGATATTTGCAAATGACATATCAGATAAAAGGTTAGTATCCAAAATGTATAAAGAACTTAGGAAACTCAACATCCAAAGAACAAATAATCCAGTGAAGAAATGGGCAAAAGACATGAATAGACACTTCTCCAAAGAAGACATCCAGATGGCCAACTGACACATGAAAAAATGCTCAACATCACTCCTCATCAGGGAAATACAAATCAAAACCACAATGAGATACCACCTCACACCTGTCAGAATGGCTAACATTAACAACTCAGGCAACAACAGATGTTGGCAAGGATGTGGAGAAAGAAGATCTCTTCGCATTGTTGGTGGGAATGCAAGCTGGTGCAGTCACTCTGGAAAACAGTATGGAGGTTCCTCAAAAAATTAAAAATAGAACTACCCTATGACCCAGCAATGGCACCAGTAGGTATCTATCCAAGGGATACAGGAGTGCTGTTTCGAAGGGACACACGCACCCAAATGTTTATAGCAGCACTATCAACAATAGCCAAAGTATGGAAAGAGCCCAAGTGTCCATCGATGGATGAATGGATAAAGAAGATATGGTATAGATATGCAATGGGGTATTACTCAGCAATCAAAAAGAATGAAATCTTGCCATTTGCAACTATGTGGATAGAACTGGAGGGTATTATGCTAAGCAAAATTAGAGAAAGACAAATATCATATGACTTCACTCATATGAGGACTCTAAGATAAAAAACAGATGAACATAAGAGAAGGGAAGCAAAAGTAATATAAAAGCAGGGAGGGGGACAAAACATAAGAGACACTTAAAAACAGAGAACAAACTGAGGGTTGCTGGAGGGGTTGGTGGGGGGGAATGGGCTAAATGGATAAGGGGCATTAAGGAATCTACTCCTGAAATCATTGTTGCACTATATGCTAATTAACTTGGATGTAAATTTTTAAAAAAAGTTAAGTACAAATAAAATTGTTATCATCCTATGTCTTGGATTCTGGCAAAATAGTGCAATAATTGCCTGAATAAGAAAAAGGGGAAATTTGATTTAAGGTTACTTTCCTCTCACAAATCCTTTGCTCTTAAGTTACAGTTTTAGGGATCAGTAGAATCACACTGAGGGAAGTAATGAGAAACATAGTGATGTTCCTAAGAGAATAAATTAAAAAAATGCCAGTCTTACTTGAAGAAGAATCACGCTAGAAGTTAGGGAAAGGAAGGAAGCCTGAGACTTTGGTTAGTGTAGAGCCTCTTGGGTTGTACACAGGGAGGAATGGGATTGCCATTTTATTTTTTTTTAATATATATATTTTTAATGTTTATTTATTTTTGAGACAATGTGAGAGACAGAGTGCAAGCAGCGGAGAGACAGACAGAGGGAGACACAGAATCTGAAGCCGGCTTCAGGCTCTGAGCTGTCAGCACAGAGCCCAACGCGGGGCTCGAACTCACGAACCGTGAGATCATGACCTGAGCCCAAGTCAGATGTTTAACCGACTGAGCCACTCAGGTGCCCAGGGATTGCCATTTTATTAACTTACAGATTGAACATGAATTTAACTTCCCTTTTGGTTTCCCTTTTTCATCCTTACTATTAATAGACTATAGATATATTGAGAAGTAATCTACGCTCCAACTCCTCCTCAGAACTGCATGCACTTAAAATGCAGTTAGTAGGTGAGATTTTAAAAGGACATTTCTTAAAAATACAAAAAGCAATAATATGATAGGTGACTGCCATTGTTCATAGGTTGGTCAGAGTGTTGCTGGCCCTCTGAAATCCTTTTTCTTTCTAGAGAGATCTCCAAGAAGAGGTCTTTTGCCCCATGTGTAATGACTTCTTAGGAGTTGAGTCAAACAAGGAGTCTTATTTTAGTTTTCTAAATACCAAGTCTGGGCAGGCCTGTGTTTTCACTACATGGGTGGAGTACAGAGTTAAGCTTATTTACATGTTAGCTGCCTAAGTCATCTCACAAAGTACCATGACCAGAGATAGCATAAATGGGGGGCTAAGCTACTTCCCATGGAGTATAACAGGAAGTAGTTATTTGACACCCTCCCCTTTGAATTCATTCTGTATTCTGACATGGCTAAGTGATATTGAGAAAAGATAGAGTAATCTTTGGTGGTATTAGTACTCTTAAAATCATTCATTTGCAAATATTTATTGACAATGGTGAGTATCTGTATAGAATACAGTATCTGGAACATAGTAGAAGTTTATATTTTGTTGACTATGAGCTAGTTCTTGGACTGCACATTTGCCAATATAAAGCATTTAATTGCATTTCTTTTTTTTTTATTTTTTTTTAATTTTTTTTTTTTCTGAACGTTTTTATTTATTTTTGGGACAGAGAGAGACAGAGCATGAACAGGGGAGGGGCAGAGAGAGAGGGAGACACAGAATCGGAAACAGGCTCCAGGCTCCGAGCCATCAGCCCAGAGCCTGACGCGGGGCTCGAACTCACGGACCGTGAGATCGTGACCTGGCTGAAGCCGGACGCTTAACCGACTGCGCCACCCAGGCGCCCCATGCATTTCTTTTTTTTATGATTTTATTTTTAAATAATCTTTACATCCAATGTGGGGCTCAAACAACCCCAAGATCAAGAGTTGCATGCTCTTCCAAATGAGCCAGTCAGATGCTCCTTAACTGCATTTCTTTAAGCAAAATTCAGCGATAGCTACAGGTAAGAAAGATTAGGTACAATGTAGATTGGATATATTTTCTCACTTTTGTTTCTTTGCTAAGAAATCCCGGTTCTGGGGGCGCCTGGGTGGCCCAGTTGGTTAAGCATCCGACTCTTGATGTCAGCTCAGGTCATGATCTCACAGTTTGTGGGATGAAGCCTTGTGTCGGGCTCTGCACCGATGGCATGGAGCTTACCTAGGATTTTCTCTCTCCCTGTCTCTCTGCCCCTCCCCCTCTCACTTTTTCTCTCTTATTAAATAAGCATTAAAAAAGAAAAGAAAAGAAAGAAATCCCAGCTCCAGTTTAGCAATGGTAAAGTGATTGCTATTACACAGCAGTGATTGGTGTCTATGAGCTTATGTTGTTACAGAATTTGAAAAGGCAAGGCATATTTCATGTACTAGTCCTCAATTGTCTGCATCAAGTTGTCACCATAGAGACAGAAAACTTGAAGACTTCATTACAATCATTTTGGAAGGGAAATGTCTATTTGTGGCTGAGACTTGGTCTCTCAGAAGTAGAGTTTATGAAGAGTTTCTTATTGTCTACTATGTAGCGAGGAATTTAGCACAAAATATGGAGTACCCTTATTGGGTAAGATGATTAGCAATTATAAAAAAGAAAAAACCTCCTTTGATTAGCATACAGCTAGGTCATACAGGTCAGTTATGACCTGAATATAATTTAGGTACTCTAGCAATAACTATCTTCATGTTCTGTGGCCTGCCTCTCTCTGGTGTGTTATTGAATAGTTTCTTGCCCTAATTATTCTCATAACCTACAGAGACAACACTGCTTTGAGATTAAATCTCCCATAAACACTAAAGTCATAAACTCAAAATCAGTGACTAAAGATCGTGTAGTTTAAGCAGTTTTTTTTAATCTGCTATTTCCCTAGGTCCTTATAGATAAATAAGACCAAGCACTTCTTTATAGATTTCCATTTTTGTTTCTACTGCTATACCAACTAAATGTTTTTTTGTTTTTTATTTTTTGGAGAATATAATTTTGTTTTCTAGAAAGATGAAGAATTTACTCTTTCAAACAACCTATGTTAGCACTAATTGTGAAGCAAAGTAGAAAAGAAGAATTTATTTCAGTCTATTTTACCACTTGGAACATTAATTCCATAAGGAAAACACTTTATTAAATTCTTCTGGCATTTAAAGCTTATAAAATGCATTTGCTTGGTTCTTTTAAGCCATATTGAACTTCTTTCTTTGGATGTTTCCAAAATCACATTGGAATCTATCAAATTTTAAAATGCATATCCTTGGATACCACAATTTCACTTCAAGGAATTTCTTCCAGAAAAAATATTCCCATTAAATGAAAGTCCATTTTGAACTTGACGTTGCTCAGCCTAATTTCTGCCCTTGGCTCCAAGAATGCCAGACAAGAGGTTGGCAGATTCTCTTCTGAAAAAATTTAACAGCACAAGGGAAAAGATTTTTGGAGGCCCTACAATAAAGCAGGTGGATTCCTTTTTCATGACCCCAAAGAAAAGCTCACCAAGGACAAGCCCCATTTGAGTACACAAAACCAACAACCACCTATTATGTGAAAGTCACTTGACATTTGAGGAATGTCTCTATCATGAAAGGCAGACACCAAAACAAAGGAATTTTTGGAAAGCATAGACAACGCAGGAAGATAAATAAATTATATCTGTGAAACATGAATAAACAACAATGGAATGCTATATTAAAAAGGAAGATCAGAGAATAAAGGGATCTCTTAGAAATGAAAAATATGATTGAAAAATATGAAATAAGAAATTCATACAAGAGTTGGAAGATGAAGACAAGGAAATTTCCCAGAAGAAAGATCCAAGAGATGACATAGAAATGGAAAATAGATGAGAAAGTTAGAGGGTTAGTCCAGGAAGCTCAATATTTCTTAGAAAAGGGAGAGACACAGGAAAGAGAACAGGCTATAAAAGAGTCCCAATAGCAAACCCAATTCACCCTCTATGGTGCAGATAAAGAGATTTTTAGCAAGTGACTACTTAAAGAAGTATGAGCAAGAAAAATTAGGGAACATACAGGGTGCTATCGTGTCCAGAGACTAGCCACAATGGGAAACTTATATTCCCAGGGCAGAAGTGGCTAGGTCAGAGGGGGAGGTAGTATAAATGAAGCCCAGTGACAACTTGAGCCCAGGAGCAAGGGCCTCCCAGTGGGAGATATAGCTACTGTGTGAGAGATATGGTTCTACATAAGGGATACAGCAGAGAAGAAATATTTTGACTTCTCTCTCTTCCTGTGATCCCCTGTGATCTCACATCAGCCAAACCTAACCAGAAACCAGCCATTATAATTATAGTCCAAAGGAATTGTTCTCTCAGGGCAGGGCAGGGTTAGTATATGAAGAGAAATAAATTATTAAAGAATAATACAACAACACTTTCCCATCTGAAAAACATCTGGTGTCCATCCCAGGGAACTTAAAAAAACAAAACAAAACATTCTACATAAGGCTCAACACAATGAAATTTCAATACGCTATTAACAAAGAGAATATCCTAAAATCTTCCAGAGAGGAAAAAATAGATCATATATAAAGGATCAGAAATCATAATGGCATCGGATATATCAACAGCAACATTAAATGCTATATGACAATGGAAGCAATGTCTTCAGATTTCTGAGGAAATATTCTTTCCAAGCTAAATCATCAATCAAGTGTAAGGATGAAATAAAGACATTTGCAAATATGTATTGAATGTAAAAAAAAATTACCTTCTATACACCATTTCTCAGGAAGCTATTACAAAACAGAGGAGTAAACAAACAGTTAAATAAAAATGGAACACCCTGGGTTGAGGGAACATTATATATGCACAACCAAGAAGTGAATGTAAAGCCTAGGGAGTCAGCTGTGCAGATATCCTAGAACATATTTAGTTTAAACAGAGCAGGAGAAAATAAACCTCCATAATATGACTTTAAGGGAAAAAGGAACCATTATTCATTTTGGGAGAGTTTTAACCATTCTTTGGAGGGTTTGGGAAGGGCAACGGAAATGAAGCAAATGACTACTTAGGAAAATCAGTCTTCTACTTCACTCATATGAGGACTTTAAGAGACAAAACAGATGAACATAAGGGAAGGGAAGCAAAATTAATATAAAAACAGGGAGGGGGACAAAACATAAGAGACTCTTAAATATGGAGAACAAACAGAGGGTTACTGGAGGGGTTGTGGGAGGGGGGATGGGCTAAATGGGTAAGGGGCATTAAGGAATCTACTCCTGAAATAATTGTTGCACTTTATGGTAACTAACTTGGATGTAAATTAAAAAATAAGTAAATTATTTAAAAAAGAAAGAACAAAAGAAAGAAAGAAAGAAAGAAAGAAAGAAAGAAAGAAAGAAAGAAAGAAAGAAAAAGAAAGAAACAAAGAAAGAAAGAAAGAAAAAATCAGTCTTTCAGGGGCATGTGGGTGGCTCAGTCAGTTAAGTGTTCAACATCAGCTCAGGTTATGATCTCATGGTTTATGAGCTTGAGCCTCTGCATTGGGCTCCACACTGACAGTGAGGAGCCTCCTTGGGATTCTCTCTCTTCCCCTCTCTCTCTGCCCCTCCCCAGCTCATGCTCTCTCTCTCTCAAACATAAATAAACATTAAAAAAAAAGGGGGGGGGAGCCTGGGTAGCTCAGTAGGTTGAGTATCAGACTCCTGATTTCAGCTCAGGTCATGATCTCATGGTTTATGAGATCAAGCCTGGCAACGGGCTCTGTGTTGACAGTGTGGAGCCTGCTTGGGATTCTGTCTCTCTCCCTCTCCCCCTCTCTCTGCCTCTCCCCCACACACACTCTCTCTCTCTTTCTCAAAATACATAAATAAACATTAAAGAAAAGAATTGATTAAAAAAAGAATTGCTAAAAAAAAGAAAATCAGTGTTTCAAAGCTATTTAATTTCTTAATTTGTGTATATATATTGCTTTCATACAATATTAACTTTAAAATAATCTCACATGAATGCAAAGTATACATGCAAAGATACCATTATATCACTGTATATTGTATCACAAAATTGAAAATACTCTAAATGTCCATCAGTAGGAGAATGATTGAATTATGGTACTGCCAAATAAAAGAACATTATGCATCCTTTAGAAAGAAGGAGAGAGAATCTAGATGTGTAGTTAGTGAGACCTAGATATATGTTTAAGGAAAAAAAAACAGGTTTCAAAACTTCTCTATAGGGGCGCCTGGGTGGCGCAGTCGGTTAAGCGTCCGACTTCAGCCAGGTCACGATCTCGCGCTCCGTGAGTTCGAGCCCCGCGTCGGGCTCTGGGCTGATGGCTCAGAGCCTGGAGCCTGTTTCGGATTCTGTGTCTCCCTCTCTCTCTGCCCCTCCCCCGTTCATGCTCTGTCTCTCTCTGTCCCAAAAATAAATAAAAAAAAAAAACGTTGAAAAAAAAATTAAAAAAAAAAAAAAACTTCTCTATAATGTGATCCTATTTTTTAAAGTAAAAAAATTCTCATATATATTACCTTATAGATAGAAAAACTGAAGATTGAGCAACTGTGAAGTTTTGCTTTCTCATTAAATTTTTTTGTATTGAACTGTTTATAATGAGGATGGACTTTGTGTACTCAGAAAAATCAACACAGATGAATTTTTAATGAGATTACTTTAGGTCTTAGAAATCAATTTTCCCATACCTTCAGTTAACAATATTCATTCATCAAACTATTGTGTTTGGTATTGGAGAGACAGAGATGAATAAAATGTATTTTCTACCTTAAATTTTATCAGAGTCTGGTGGAATGATTTTAAAACTGCCCTGTGTTTCAGGGGTGGAATAAATGTTTGATCTGAATTTCA
This sequence comes from Puma concolor, assembly GCF_028749965.1. Classification (NCBI taxonomy): domain Eukaryota; kingdom Metazoa; phylum Chordata; class Mammalia; order Carnivora; family Felidae; genus Puma; species Puma concolor. Next base: position 189,935,444 of record NC_141674.1, read on the forward strand.
TTTTCAAAATATATTTTAACTATTAAAACATCTGTAACAAAATCAATTAATTTAATATAATAAATTTTAATACATTGAGACCACCACTTGCTAATGTCTACTGTCAGGTAAACTATTCTTTTGTCAGACATAAATTTTTCCTGTAATTTTAAAGTATATATTTGAATTTATTGTAAACATGTCATTATGTAGGAAGGTTGTCTTTACATTGGTCTTTTTAAAATCCAGTCCGTGTATGTCTGCTTATATAAAAATCTACAGGTGACTGGGGGCACCTGGGTAGCTTAGTCAGTTAAGTGTCCGACTTCAGCTCAGATCTTGATTTCACAGTTCGTGAGTTCGAGCCCCACATTGAGCTCTGTGCTGACAGCTCAGTCCCTTGAGCCTGCTTTGGATTGTGTGTCTCCCTCTCTTAGTCCCTCCCCTGCTCATGCTCTGTTTCTCTCTCTCTCTCTCTCAAAAATAAATAAACATTAAGAAAAAAATCTACAGGGGCGCCTGGGTGGCGCAGTCGGTTAAGCGTCCGACTTCAGCCAGGTCATGATCTCGCGGTCCGTGAGTTCAAGCCCCACGTCGGGCTCTGGGCTGATGGCTCGGAGCCTGGAGCCTGTTTCCGATTCTGTGTCTCCCTCTCTCTCTGCCCCTCCCTCGTTCATGCTCTGTCTCTCTCTGTCCCAAAAATAAATAAACGTTGAAAAAAAAAAAATTAAAAAAAAAAAAAAAAAGAAAAAAATCTACAGATGACTGTGACCATAGCATAAGTGCTGAGCACAATTAAATACATAGCAAAGTTCATCTGGCTGATGTATATTCTTTTCTTTTTTCTTATTAATTAATTAATTTATAAGGTTTATTTATTTATTTTGAGAGAGAGAGCACGTATGCACACCAGCAGGGGAGGGGCAGGGAGAGACCCCAAGCAGGCTTTGCACTGACAGCACAGAGCCCAATATAGGGCTTGAACTCACGGACCCTGAGATCATGACCTGAGCCAAAGTTGACTCAGATGCTTAACCGACTGAGCCACCCAGGATCTCCTCTTTTGTTTTTTTAAAGTAAATTCTTATGTCCAATGTGGGGTTCGAAGTCATGGCCCCCGAGATTAAGAGTCACATGTTCTACTGACTGAGACAGCCACATGCCCCTTCATGTACATTTTTACATGCAAGAACAAATAAATGGATAACGTGTCAGGTAGCATGGGTAGAGTTTTGCAGATTCTTAAATTTAGAGCTTTATAAGTTTCCAGTGTTTGTCTGACTTTTATAACTTTTATAATAAAAGATATGAACAGTTGTCTATTTTTGTGAACCAATTTTAAAAAATATTTTATTATGGACACTTTGAAACAGATACAAAGTAAACAGTAGAATAATGAACAGCTCTATACTTATCACCCAGCTTCAAAAATTATGAATATTCTGCCATTCTCATGTCATTCTGTTTCCCTACTTGGTTATTTTTTCCCAATAAACATTTCCTATTACTCCCATTTCAGGTTTCTGAATCTGCCTAGTTGAAGACCAATTAAAAGAACTGTTACCATTTGCAATCACTTAGCTTTATTGATCAGGATTTTCTCAATATAATCCAATATAAACAAAATACAGAAATATTTTGGAATCTGAAGCTTATATAAGAGTGCAATTATCATTTACAAGTCCTAATTTCAAACTTTAGTGTTCACCAAAATAACCTGAGGTTTTATGAGATTAATTTTTTTACATTACATTTTTTTTTGAGCTAAAACTAATACATAAGCATACTTTAAAAACTTCAAAAATTGGGGCCCCTGGGTGGCTGAGTCGGTTGAGTGTCTGACTTCAGCTTGGGTCATGATCTCGCGGTTCGTGGGTTTGGGCCATGCATTGGGCTCTGTGCCCACGGTTCAGAGCCTGGAGACTGCTTCGGATTCTGTGTCTCCCTCTTTCTCTGCGCCTCCCTGTCCCACACTGTCTCTCCCCCTCTCTCTCAAAAATAAACGTTGAAAAAAATTATAAAAAAATAAAAAATAAAAACTTCAAAAGTTGTACAAAGAGTACGCATAAAAGAAAGAACATCTTCCTTCCCCTCCCCACCCAGTTCCTATTTTCAGAGACCAATTTCCAGAAATACTCTGTGCATACACATACAAGCATGCATACAACTATAATCCCTAAAAGAAAAGCCCTTCTGGCAGTGTGCATTGTTTTATACCATGCCTTTGTTGATTAATGTATCTTTTAATACACAGATTAGATCCAAGAGTTCCTGAAAAGGTACAAAAACTGCTGGTATAGGGAACAGCACGTAATCAACAAACGGAGGAGGGAGCCAATACCTTGCTTTTGGGGAATAGAAAAAGCCATATGATATTTGAATGGAATCTTTATGGAAAAGCCTACATGGCTGAAAAGTAGAAGATTGTTATAAGTGGTAATACTTATCAGTTCCAAACCTAATATATTTGGATTTTCTCTTTTTCTTTCTTCCCGTGTATGTTAATTGGTAGGTACAAAATATCTAGAGCAAATGCTAGCTTGTTGAAGGTCATCCCTACTATGGTGAAAGAATATTAGAATATAAGTCAAAAGACTTGGGTTCTAGTTTTAGGCAATCCATGTAACCTCTTTAGTTTCCTCATTTATATAATGGGATACCATGCACTTGTCTTTCTCATTTAGCTTTTGAGACTATCTGCTGAAGTAGAGTACCATCCTATGGTGAAAGCAAATTTTCTTTGGAGTCTAAGAGACATAGGTTTAAAATCACTGTTCTGCTGCTGTGAATGGTAAAATTGCTAATTCATTCCATTCACAGGAAGTTATTGGGTATCTGCCATATTGCAGAAACTGTCCCAGGCATGAGGATAAAAGGGTGAACAGGATAGATAGGAACTCAGTGTGTGCCAGCACTGTGGTAAAACCAAGAAGTAGTGGTAAATCCTTAGGCTGTCTCATTTACTCACACAACTGCAAATAACATCTATATGCTGAAAATTCCCAAATTTATACCTCCTGGCCTGACCTCTCTGAAATTGAGTCTTACATATACAACTGCCTTTTTGATGACTCCTTTTAAATAATTCATAAGAAACTCAAACATAATACTTCCAAATCTACACTGATTTTGATCCCAAGGCCAGCCCTCCCTCCTCTCTTTCCTATCTTTATAAACAGACCACCATCCACCAAGGTGTTCAAGCCAGAGATCTGGGGGATATCCATGACAGCTCTTCTCCCTTACATCCCACCACCTGCAAAACAAATTAGTTCTACCTAGAAGGTAGATCTTGAATCCATCCACTGTTTCTCTCTCTGCAATCCCCCTTGCTCAGTCTTCTTTGCAATAGGCTCCTCACTATTTTCCTTGCTACTTCTTGCTCCCCGACAAGCCATTGCTACAGTGGCCAGAGTAGATTTCCAGCATGAAAGGAGCAGCAACAGTAATGATAACAAACACAAACAAAACAAATTAAACAAAACTGAAAATATAAGAATTCTTTTATTTCCACATCTTTCTGGGAAGAATCCCACCCCCATCCCACCCCACCCCCACCACCTGCCCCAAATCTGGGGCTTCCCTTGTGCTTATGAGGATAAATTGGTTGAGATGTAGATTTAGGTCAAAAAGGATAGATTGACTTACATTAACAAGGGCAGGGAGGGAGTTATTCAAGAGTGGAATCTTGAAGATGAGAGAATTAAGCCAAATAAAGAAGAGCCAAAACCAGGTCTGGCCTACTTTTGGGGGGTAATATTTAGAAAGAAGAGAGATTGGAGAGTGTTGTTGTACAGTGCTGAGTAGAACTTAGGAGATAGATGAAAACAATTTTAAGTCATGTTTACTGAGACTCATACACAGAAATTTTCCTTTCATGCTTATTTCATAGACTTCAGTAAATATTAGACTGCTTTTCATTTTTATGTTCAGTATCTGTTGTTTCTTTTGAATGAGATGTTATGCCAAAACAGGCAATGAGCGGGCTCAGCTTTATTCAAAATATACCCCTGCACTTAGAATAAAATCTAAATCCTTTACCAGGGCCTAAAAAACTCTAAATCATCTAGCCTCTATTTACCTCTCCAATCTTATATCTGAACTACTTTCCCCTTTTCTGACACTGGTCTTCCTTTGGTTCCTTAAGCACACAAAGCCTTTTACTTTCTTAGTCTCTACACAGCTATTCCCTGTTTAAAATATTCTTTCCACGCATAGCCTATTCTTATCTTTTAGGTCTTGTCTAAAATGTCACCTTTTCAAAACATGCTTTCTACCTAACAAATTGGGGTCTCGATTGTTGTTGTTCACGGCACACTATGGTTTCCTTTATAGAACTGTGCAGGTGGTAATTTTTTCACATGTGTGGTTATGTGTGTGTGCACACATAACTGTTTTGTTTACTATCTGTCTCCCACAGATATAAGTCCAAGAGAACAAGGAGCTTATGGGTTTGTTCATTGCTGTAGATCCCATTCCTCACAGTGCTCCGCACAGAGAAGGCTGCCAATGAATATTTGTTGAGTGAAAAAATAAGCTCTTATAGAGCTTAACATCAAGAATACAGACACTGAATAGATAACTGTATTATGATGACTGCAACAGTGCTACTGTAAACCTGAGGAAGCTAATTTAAGTGGGGAGCAAGACAATCCAGGCCTCCCTGATCTGAGAACTGATCCAGAATAGGCCTAGTGAGGATAGTGAAGAGTGTTCCAGGCAGAGGAAATAACAAGTGTGAAGGCCTCAGGAGGAGATTAGGAAGTATTTGGGGGAAACCAATGAACCAGTATGGCTGGAGCCTAGAGAGGAAGAGGTGGGCCCAGGGAATGTGTGGTAAACCTTAGGATTGGGAGATTATTCCTAAGAGAAATGGAAAGCTTCAGGCAATAGAGTAAGGCAGTTAAGTTTGTGGTTTCAAAAGATCACTGTAGATGTATGGGGAATGGGTTAAGGTGAGGAATGGGGAGCTTGGAGAAGTAGGCCGGGGTAGAGACAATCAAGGGTGACTGGTCAGGTAAGTGTAAGAGCATAGGCCAGAGATGATAGAGACCTGGCTGGAGCAAGTGATGACTTTGGAGAATAGTAGTATATTTGCAAAATATTTAGAAGCTAGAATAATTAAGATATGGTGAGTCTTTGGTCTTGCCATAACAGAGCATGAGAGCCACGATGACTTCCAGGGTTTCAATTTAGACCATTGAGTAGATAATGGCACCATTTATTGAGATAAGAAAAAACTATGGGGCGCCTGGGTGGCTCAGCCAGTTAAGCATCTGACTTCGGCTCAGGTCATGATCTCACAGTTTAGTTTTGTGAGTTCGAGCCCCTCATTGGGCTCTCTGCTGTTAGTGCAGAGCTTGCTTCAGATCCTCTGTTCCCCTCTCTTTCTGCCCCTCCCTCTCTTTACTTTTTCTCTCTTTCAAAAATAAAAGCATTAAAAATTTTTAAAAAAGAGAAAACTGAAAGAGGAGCCAGTCGTATGTGGGTGAATGGAGGGAAGATGACAAATTCAGCTGTGGACAAAGTTTGAGGCAGCTGTGAGGTATACAAGGAGGAATGTCAAGCAGGCAGTGAAATAGATGGCACTGTGATGCTCAGTGGAACTCTTCATACAAATGAAGCCATCTGCCTAAGGAGTGAGTCAAGTGAAAGACTTGGAATAGAGTCCTAAGGTACTCTTACCATTTAAGTGCCAGATTGAGAAGAAGCCAGGAAAAGTGACCAAGGATTAGAGAGGTAAGAGCAACATCAGAATGTGTGATGCTATGGAAGGCCTTGATGAAATGGTCTTAAACAAAACTATCCGTGAAGTAGTAGTCAGATTTTAAGTAGAGAACATCACTCAGCAATTAAAGTTCTGATATTTCCCCTCCTTCATTAGGAAATTGTATATAGTAGGCCCTTCTTACCAAAGTGGATACATTCCAAGACACCCAGTGGATATCTAAAACTGTGGATGGTATCAAACTCTATGTATACTATGTTTTTCCTATGATAAAACTTAATTTAGAAATTAGGCAAAGTAAGATATTAACAATAAGAACTATTAATAAAATAAAGCAATATACTGCAATGAAAGTTCTGTGAATGTGATCTTTCTCTCAAAATATACTGTACTCACACTTCTTGTGATGATGTGAAATGATAAAATGTCTACAAGATGAGATAAGGTGACATTAATGTCATAGGAATTATAGGCTATTATTGATCTGACCATTTGTCAGAAGTGGGATCATGTGCTTTCAGACTGAGGTTGACTATAGGTAACTGAAACCATGGAAAACAAAACCATGGGTAAGAGGGGCTTATTGTATCAACATTTCTTGGGGAAAAAACACCTCCTCAAATCCCAACCTTAAAAATGACTATTTTTTTTCATATTAGTATTTTATACTTCAATATTTGTTTGTTTGTTTGTCTATTAGGTAGGGTTCACACCCAGCATGGAGCCCGGCGAGGGGTTTGAACTCACAATCCTGAGATCAAGACCCAAGCTGAGATCAAGAGTCAGTTGTTTAACTGACTGAGCCACTCAGATCCCCCTTCAATATTTGTTTATAATGCATAACCATTATTGTACTGTTGGAGTTATAATAGATGTATTTTACTTTTCCCTTTTAAAGTGAAAGGAATTTATGACTTCATAATTATCATTTTAGTGGCTATATAATGTTCCATTTTATAGCATCTTAGAGATTTATAAAAGGATATGGCTGACTCCACTAAAACTATAGGAAGGAAAAAAACTACAGGAAGATAAAGTTTTTCTCATAACCCACTCTCCTTTACCATAAAGATCATTTTAAAGAGTTAAAAAAAAACAGAAGCAAATGAGCCTATCAGTAATATCTTCTGGAGTTTAAATACAGATAACAAATTCCAATATGTTGCATTTTCAACTTCATACATAATTTGAATGACATCCTAAGAAGAACAGGGTTAAACCAGAGGGAGACATGTTTATTCTGTTGATCCTTGAAATACAAAGACTCGGTTCATAGCTAAACTAGGGAACTGAAGACCAATATATCACCTTGATGCACATTGTTCTGAATCTTCAACAACTGATAATGAAGTCAAGGGCAAGAGTAAATGATGCTTTTATGTAATGCCATTAAATCTTAAAAACTACTAAAAATATTTTTCTTTAATTATTTTCTACTATATTCTTTTATTTATGTAAATTTTTCAAATTCTATTTTACTTCCATCATTTCATTTTAGTCTACTTCAGTGTATTCATTTTTTCCAAATCCTCAAATGATATCCTTCCCCCCCTTTTTTCTCTAATCTATCAAACCACTATCAACACCCAGACCAAAACACACCTAGGATCTAGCATCATTTATTCGATTTTTTGTGTGTGTGTTTTTAATTTTTTAATTTTAATATTTTTTTAATTTTAATTTTTCTACCTCATTGATTTCTTTTCTCCCTGAAAAATGATGAAACAAAGAAATTCACCCCAAAAGAAAGAGCACAAAGAAACGACAGCCAGGGATTTAACCAACACAGATACAAGCAAGATGTCTGAACCAGAATTAGAATCACAATAATAAGAATACTAGTTGGAGTCTAAAATAGATTAGAATCCCTTTCTACAGAGATAAAAGAAGTAAAAAATAGCCAGAATGAAATTAAAAATGCTATGACTAAGCTGCAATCACAGATGGATGCAGCGGCGGCAAGCAGGGATGAGGCAGAACAGAGAATCAGCGACATAGAGGACAAACTTATCGAGAATAATGAAGCAGAAAAAAAAGAGAGATTAAGGCAAAAGAGCACGATATAAGAACTAGAGAAATCAGTGACTCATTAAAAAGGAACAATATCAGAATCATAGTGGTCCCACAAGAGGAAGAGAGAGAAATAGGGGTAGAAGGGTTATGTGAGCAAATCATAGCAGAAAACTTCCCTAACCTGGGGAAAGACACAGCCATCAAAATCCAGGAAGCACAGAGGACTCCCATGGATTCAACAAAAACCGACCATCAACAAGGCACATCATAGTCAAATTCACAAACTCAGGCAAGGAGAGAATCATGAAAGCAGCAAGGGAAAAAATCCCTAACCTACAAGGGAAGACAGATTAGGTTTGCAGCAGACCTATCCACAGTAACTTGGCAGGCCAGAAAGGATTGGCAGGATATATTAATGTGCTGAATCAGAAAATATGCAGACAAGAATTCTTTATCCAGCAAGGCTGTCATTCAAAATAGAGGGATAAAAAGTTTCCTAGACAAACAAAAATTAAAGGAGTTTATGACCACTAAACCAGCCCTGCAAGAAATTTTAAGGGGGACTCTCTAAGGGGAGAAAAGATGAAAAGATAAATAAATAAATAAACACATACATACATACATACCAAAGGCAACAAAGATTAGAAAGGACCAAAGAACACCACCAGAAACTCCAACTCTACAAGCATCGTAATGGCAATAAATTCCTATCTTTCATTACTCACTTTAAACATCAATGGACTAAATGCTCCAATCAAAAGACACAGGGTAACATAATGGATAAGAAAACAAGATCCATCTATATGCTGTTTACAAGAGACCCACTTTAGATCTAAAGACGCCTCCAGTTTGAAAGTAAGGGGACAGAGAACCATCTATCATGCTAATGGTTGACAAAAGAAAGCTGGAGTAGTCATACTTATATCAGACAATCTAGACTTTAAAGACTGTATCAAGGGGCGCCTGGGTGGCGCAGTTGGTTAAGCGTCCGACTTCAGCCAGGTCACGATCTCACGGTCCATGAGTTCGAGCCCCGTGTCAGGCTCTGGGCTGATGGCTCGGAAGCCTGGAGCCTATTTCTGATTCTGTGTCTCCCTCTCTCTCTGCCCCTCCCCCGTTCATGCTCTGTCTCTCTCTGTCCCAAAAATAAATAAACGTTAAAAAGAAAAAAAAAAAGACTGTATCAAGAGATGCAGAAGGGCATTATATCATTATCAAGGGGTTTATCCACCAAGAAGACCTAACAATTATAAACATTTATGAGCCAAATGTGGAGCACCCAAATATATAAATCAATTAATCACAAACATAAAGAAACTCATTGATAGTAATACCATAATAGTAGCAGACTTCAACACCCCACTCACAGCAATAGACAGATCATCTGATCATCTAACCAAAAAATCAACAAGGAAAATGGCTTTGAATGAGACACTGGACCAGATGGACTTAACAGGTATGTTCAGAACATTTTATCCTAAAGCAGCAGAATATACATTTTTCTCCAGTGCACATGGAATATTCTCCAGAATAGACCATATACTGGGACTCAAATCAGCCCTCAGGAAGTACAAAAAGATCAAGATCATACCGTGCATATTTTCAGACCACAACGCTATGAAACTCGAAATGAACCACAAGAAAAAATTTGGAAAGGTAACAAATACTTGCAGACTGAAGAAATGCTACTAAAGAATGAATGGGCTAACCAAGAAGCTAAAAAGGAAATTAAAAAGTACATGGAATCAATTAAAATGATAACACTACAACCCAAAACCTCTGGGATGCAGCAAAGGCAGTCATAAGAGTAAAGTATATAGCAATCCAGGCCTTCCTAAAGAAGGAAGAAAGATCTCAGATACACAACCTAATCTTAAGCCTTAAGGAGCTGGAAAAAGAACAGCAAATAAAACCCAAAACCAGCAGAAGACAGGAAATAATAAAGATTAGAGCAGAAATTAATGCTATCGAAACCAAAAAACAAAACAAAACAACAACAACAACAAAAAAAAACAGTAGAACAGATCAATGAAACCAGAAGCTGGTTCTTTGAAAGAATCAACAAAATTGATAAACGACTAGCCAGTTTGATCAAAAAGAAAAATGAAAGGACCCAAGTAAATAAACTGAAGAATGAAAGAGGAGAGATCACAACCAACACAGCAGAAATAAAAACAATAATAAGAGAATATTATGAGCAATTATATGCCAATAAAATGGGCAATCTGGAAGAAATGGACAAATTTCTACAAACATATACCCTACTAAAACTGAAACAGGAAGAAATCACAAATTTGAACAGACCCATAACCAGTAAGGAAATTGAATTAGTAATCAAAAATCTGCCAAAACACAAGAGTCCAGGGCCAGATGGATTTCCAGGGGAATTCTACCAACCATTTAAGGAAGAGTTAACACCTATTCTCTTGAAGGTGTTCCAAAAACAGAAATGGAAGGAAAACTTCCAAACTCTTTCTATGAAGCCAGCATTACCTTGATTCCAAAACCAACAGAGACCCCACTAAAAAGGAGAACTACAGACCAATTTTCCTAATGAACATGGAAGTAAAAATCCTCAAGAAGATATTAGCCAACAGGATCCAACAATACATTAAAAAAATATTCACCATGGCCAAGTGGGATTTATACCTGGGATGCAGGGCTGCTTCAATATCTGCCAAACAATCAATGTGATTCATCACATCAATAAAAGAAAGGACAAGAACCATATGATCCCCCCAATAGATGCAAAGAAAGCATTTGACAAAATACAGCATCCTTTCTTGATAAAAACCCTCAAGAAAGGAGGGATAGAAGGAGCATACCTCGAGATCATAAAAGCCATATATGAAAGACCCAACACTAATATCATCCTCAGTGGGGAAAAACTGAGAGCTTTCCCCCTAAGGTGAGGAACAAGACAGGGATGTCCACTCTTGCCACTGTTATTCAACATACTATTGGAAGTCTTAGCCTCTGCAATCACACAACACAAAGAAATAAAAGGCATCCACATCAGCCAGGAGGAGGTTCAAACTTTCACTCTTCACAGATGACATGACACTCTATATGGAAAACCCAAAATATTCCACCAAAAAACTGCTAAACTGATCCATGAATTCAGCAAAGTGGCAGGGTATAAAATCAATGCACCGAAATCGGTTGCATTCCTATACACCAACAATGAAGCAACAGAAAGAGAAATCAAGGAATTGATCCCATTTACAATTGCACCAAAAGCCATAAAATACCTAGGAATAAATCTAACCAAAGAGGTGAAAACTCTATACACTGAAAAGTATAGAAAGCTTATGAAAGAAATTGAAGAAGACACCAAAAAATGGAAAAAGATTCCATGCTCCTGGATAGGAAGATCAAATATTGTTAAAATGTTGATACTACCCAAAGCAATCTACATATTCAATGCAATCCCTATCAAAATAACACCAGCATTCTTCACAGAGCTAGAACAAACAATCCTAAAATTTGTATGGAACCAGAAAAGACCCTGAATAGCCAAAGCAATCTTGAAAAAGTAAACCAAAGCAGGAGACCTCACAATCCCGGACTTCAAGCTATACTACAAAGCTGTAATCAAGACAGTATGGTACTGGCACAAGAACAGACACTCAGATCAATGGAACAGAATAGAGAACCCAGAAATGGACCCACAAACGTATGGGTAACTAATCTTTGACAAAACAGGAAAGAATATCCAGTGGAATAAAGACAGGCTCTTCAGCAAATGGTGCTGGGAAAACTGGACAGCGACATGCAGAAGAATGAACCTGGACCACTTTCTTACACCATACACAAAAATAAACTCAAAATGGATGAAAGACCTAAATGTAAGACAGGAAGCCATCAAAATCCTTGAGGAGAAAGCAGGCAAAAACCTCTTTGACCTTGGCCGTAGCAACTTCTTACTCAATACATCTCCAGAGGCAAGGGAAACCAAAGGAAAAATGAACTATTGGGACCTCATCAAAATAAAAAGCTTCTACACAGCAAAGGAAACAATCAGCAAAACTAAAAGGCAACCTACAGAATGGGAGAAGATATTTGCAAACGACATATCAGATAAAGGGCGAGTATCCAAAATGTATAAAGAACTTAGGAAACTCAACACCCAGAAAACAAATAATCCAGGGAAGAAATGGGCAAAAGACATGAATAGACATTTCTCCAAGAAGACATCCAGATGGCCAACTGACACATGAAAAAATGCTCAACATCACTCCTCATCAGGGAAATACAAATCAAAACCACAATGAGATACCACCTTACCCCTGTCAGAATGGCTAACATTAACAACTCAGGCAACAACAGATGTTGGCAAGGATGTGGAGAAAGAAGATCTCTTCGCATTGTTGGTGGGAATGCAAGCTGGTGCAGTCACTCTGGAAAACAGTATGGAGGTTCCTCAAAAAACTAAAAATAGAACTACCCTATGTCCCAGCAATTGCACTACTAGGTATTTATCCAAGGGATACAGGTATGCTGTTTCGAAGGGACACACGCACCCCAATGTTTATAGCAGCACTATCAACAACAGCCAAAGTATGGAAAGAGCCCAAATGTCCATCAACGGATGAATGGATAAAGATGTGGTGTATATATATATACAATGGAGTATTACTCAGCAATCAAAAAGAATGAAATCTTGCTATTTGCAACTACGTGGATGGAATTGGAGGGTATTATGCTAAGCAAAATTAGTCAGAGAATGACAAATATCATATGACTTCACTCATATGAGGACTTTGAGATACAAAACAGATGAACATAAGGGAAGGGAAACAAAAATAATACAAAAACAGGGAGGGGGACAAAACAGAAGAGACCCATAAATATGGAGAACAAACTGAGGGTGGGAGGCGTTGTGGGGGGGGCTAAATGGGGAAGGGGCACTAAGGAATCTACTCCTGAAATCATTGTTGCACTATATGGTAACTAATTTGGATGTAAATTAAAAAAAAAAAACAAACTTAAAAACTAACTGGAGAGCTCTAAGGTATCCAAGAACCTTACACACATATGTATATATGTATAACATATATGTATATGCATATGTATGTATATAGCATTCTGTTGATTTCATACCTTCAAAATTTTATTTACAAGCCATCACAAATACCCTTTCGTACAAAGGGGCTGAAATGGTTAATACCTGCTTCAGTTAAAGTGCTTTCATTTGTTTTAAGCTATAAACTGATGAGTGAGATAAGCTGAAAAATAGGCATTTTATGGAACTGTGGAGTTTTTCCTATGGGAAGCATGACTGGAAGCAAAAGGTAAACTCATGATTGAGCTAAGGACTTGTAACTCTTTGATCTAATGAAATTATGTTCTGAAATCAGTATTTTAGCTCAGAAAAGCTGAAAGTGCCTTGCCACTGACAAATAACTCTCTAGTTTGGTGACATCAAAAGTAATTTATCAGGTACACATGAAAATAATATAACATTGTGTATCAACTAAGTCAAATAAAATTTTTTTATTTAAAAAAAGGAAAATAAATAAAAGCACTGAGGATGGAGGGATGCATTAAAAGGGTAGGCAAAAATATAATAATCTTCAACTCATAAGGAAAAGTAACTGATCAGGAAGTTCAAAACAAGAGGGCTCTTGAACTCAGTTTAATTCAGTAAGTATGTATTGAGCTCCTACTTTGTGCAGTACAAAGTGTCTAATACAGCATCCATGACATCTTTTTTTTTAATGTTTATTTTATTTTTGATAGAGCAGGGGAGGGGCAGAGAGAGAGAGAGGAACAGAGAGAGGATCCCTGGCAGGCCCCATGCCAACAGCAGAGAGCCCAATGCGGGGCTTGAGCACACAAACGGAGAGATCATGACCTGAGCCTAAGTGGGATGCTTAACCAACTGAGACACCCAGGTGCCCCAACATCTTTATGTAAAGGTTTGTTCTCTCTTATGCATTAAGATGGGACTTCACTCTCTGCACGGATCGTGTTGGCAGTTTCCTGTGTCCTGTCTCATGAGAAGGTATTTTTGTCTTACCACAGGTTGTGGGGTTGGGTAGTAATGCCAGATATATCCAGAGCACTAGTTAACTTAAGGCAGTTCATTAGCTAAGGACTTGGGTGCTTTTTGTGGTAGGGGAAAGAGGAGGAATGGGTGATAAGGAGAGATGTGGGCCTCTGAATCACATGGAGACTCTGGAATTATTGAGGATCTTACACACCATATTTTCATTTTAACCCTTGATTAAAAATCACAATTGTATGAAGGGCATGGTTCTGTATTTTTCAGATAAGGAAACTGGGTAGTGATCTATCTAAGGTCACAGAGTAAGTGTTGGGTCAGGGATCTGAATCTCGTCTCCAGGTCTTCAAAGCTTTCCTCCAAGTGCACAGGGTCCCAGTAGAATTTCAGGTCCAGAGTGAATCATATTGTGCCCTCCACTCTCACATTTTAACAAGACGAAGTCTGTCTAGAATGTACATCTAATAAAGTAGTAGGAAGTGATCACGTACCGGCAGTTTATAGCCTGAGAAGTGAATATGTGGTGTAATAAGTCTTTTTTTTTTTGTCTTGATGAGGCTCTCCAAGCGTTATTTCAGGCCAGTGTTACTGCCTGTCTTCCTAAATGCTTGCCCATGCTACAAAGACGTGTTTCCCCCGTTAGACAAAAATACTAATGTCTGGTCCAGTTCTGTCTCAAATAACGATGTGAGGATCAAATAAAGCCCTTTGTAAACTATGGCACTTTAGAAACTTGTAAGTAGCACACATTTTTCCAAGGTATCAAGAAACTGAAGTAGCTGATTAAAGTAAATTCTTTATTATTTGAGATACAGGAGGGTAGCAATAGCATTTGGTTACTGGACTTCATAGAGACAATCTAAAACCACATTCTAACTAGCAATTTTAATCTGAGATTTGGCTTTTTGTAGAGGTTTTTAAAAAAGGAGACGAGATGTAAAATGCCAATACACCAAATTTCTCCTTTGAGCTCTGTCCAAACATTGACTTTGGACAGAACAAAAAGACGCACTTACACATCCTCTGCACGTTAAGACTGAGGTAAGGAAATGAGCTATGGGGGAAAAGACTTCAGACCTCCTTGGTGACCGTTCTCGTTCGGGACGTTCCCTTCGGCAATACTCCAGAGTTTGAGTCCCTAGGGCTCTCCCCAGTGGGAAGGGAAAGACGCGCGTGGCCAGGCTCGCGTACGCTCACGTGTACACACACACACACACGCACATAGACACACGCTCGCGCGCGCGCGTACACTACACATACACACCGACTGTTTCCTCCGCTCCCCCTCCCCCCGGGGGGCGGGGTCTCTTCCTCTTTAAAGAGCAGACAGTCTTCTTGCAAACCCCGGCTCTCTAAGGCCCTGGGGGCCCGGGACCCGAGCTGCTCGCAGCCAATGGACGCGGTGGAGCGGCTCGAGCGCGGCTGACGCTACACCAATGGGCGTTAGCGGGGGGCGGGGGCAGCGGAGGAGACACTATTGTTGATGAGGAGGAGCGGCGGCGGCGGCGGCTGCTGCACCACCTCGTTGCTGCCGGCCGCGGCCCGGGCGCCCCCTGCTCCACGGATTCCGGCCTCGCCGCCCGTCGCGGGGACCTTCCCTCCGGCCTCGAGAATCCAACCCCTGCATCCCAACAACAACAAACCTCCCCCCGTCTCGCCCAGTCACCGGGGAGGGGGGGCCATGTCCCA
The DNA here is from genome assembly GCF_028749965.1 of Puma concolor. NCBI lineage: Eukaryota > Metazoa > Chordata > Mammalia > Carnivora > Felidae > Puma > Puma concolor. Next base: position 189,950,860 of record NC_141674.1, read on the forward strand.
GCGGGTGAGGCGCAATGGGTCCCCCACGCCGGCCGGCTCCCTCGGGGGCGGTGCGGTCGCCACGGCTGGGGGAGCCGGGAGCCGCCTGCAACCCATGAGGGCGACGGTTCCGTTCCAGCTGAAGCAGCAGCAGCAACATGGCAGCCCCACGCGGAGCAACGGCGGCGGCGGCGGCAACAACGGCGGCTGCTGTGGTGGCGCCTCAGGCCCCTCAGGCGGCGTCGGCGGCGGGGGCCCGCGCACCGCCTCGCGCAGCACTAGCCCCACGCGCGGCGGCGGGAGTGCGGCCGCGCGCACCAGCCCCACAGTAGCTACGCAGACGGGCGCGTCCGCGACGTCCACGCGAGGAACCAGCCCCACGCGCGGCGCCGCGCCCGGGGCTCGCGGGAGCCCCCCACGGCCGCAGCCCCCGCCGCCGCTGCTGGGCACTGTTTCGTCTCCTAGCTCCTCGCCCACCCACCTGTGGACTGGCGAGGTGAGCACGGCCCCACCCCCAGCCCGCGTCCGGCACCGGAGAAGGTCCCCGGAGCAAAGCCGTAGCTCCCCAGAGAGGAGGAGCCCAAGCGCCCCGGTTTGCAAAGCAGGTACGTGCTGGGAGCCGAGCGGCTAGGGGAAAGGAGTAGGAAGGGGTTCTGGGCGCGCGCCGCTTTCGTGCGGGGATTGCGGCGCTACAGCGTAGCCCGGGCGGGCGGGGGGCGGGGCGGGGGGCGGGGCCGGGGTGGTGCGGTGCCGCCTTCCCCGGGCAAGCCCCGCGCCCTCTCCACCGCTCCCTGTTTGTCTCATTCATTGCTCTGCCGACCTTGCGCGGGTCTCTGATAGTGCAGGTGCAGCTGCTAACCTTCTGCTTGGGCTGATACGTGTTAATGATAAACCTGGGATTCTGGCCGCCCGTTGGTTACTGCTAACCCTTTCTTGGGGGTGAGGCTAGGAGTGGTTTGACGCTTTGTTTTAGTGACCTGGTTAATGTTACTATAGCACATGTCTGCTGCTAAGTATTTCTTTTGTAAAACAGTTTCAGATTGTAAAGACTGAATTCATTAGCATAGCAGATTTGGATCCCTGAAGAGACGTGAGACTGGCAACGTGTTAGTATTTCCTTAGACCTGATACGTGGGTAGCAAGAAAACTCTATAAGCTTTGTCTTAGAGTTCGGGTGTATTTCTGATATACTGATTTTATTTAGATGTAAAGCCATTTATTTAAAAAAAAGATCAACGTTTTTCTCTTATTATTTTAGGGACAACTCCCCCCCCCCCCCCAAACAAAAAACAAAACAAAAAAAACCCTGTTGTTTTTCTGTGTACTTGGAAGCTTTTTTGGAAAAGGTCCTGAATGGGACTGTTGGGTTTCACTGGAGTCATTCATAAAGAGTAACTTAAAAGATTCAAATTATGAAAGTGGAAAGAAAATTTGTCATTCAGTTGTCTTTCTGTTAGAATCTAGTGTAAAAAACAAATGGATGGTTTTTGGCTTATGCAGTTATACTGATGATATATACCTTTGTTTTTCCCTTGTCTGGGGGAATTTCTTTAGAATCTTTCATGCAGAATTGCTGTGAATTTTGGGAAATTTAGTACAGAAGTACTTCTCAACCAAATAAAACAGATTAAGTGGCTTCAAGAGTTCATTCAGAAATGCAGGGAGTAGGATGACTCTTACTGTTTATTTTATCAAAGATTTTAGATAGTGGATACATTTTTGGGAGAGATTGGCCTAAAAAATGATCAATAGTGTTTTCTAATTAGAATGAGAATATGGTTTTAAACCCGTTTGAAAATGCATTGTTGTGTTTTTTTTAAACTTCGATTGTTAAAGGTACTAGAATCCTCCTTCCCCTCAAAATATAGTTATCACTTTACTGAGCTCCTACTGTATGGTTGGTAATTTACCTACAAGATCTCATTTTAACTTTCACAGTAGGTTTTAGAGAGATTAAGTAGCAAGTAACAAGACACTTGAATTTTGCTGGATGGTACTCCAAAACCGTGTCTTTCACATTATATCAAGGAGGTAGGTTCATGATGTATAAGACAGGATCTGGGATATATATAACATACTAAAATCACATGTGTTTTTGAAGCAACTCTTAGAGGTATCTGGTGAACGTAATTACTTCAATTTACCTTCAACCTTCTGGAGCTGGTATAGTGTGGCAAGTGGAAGGGAAGAAGGGGGTGGTGACTGCAATCTCATAACAGAATCTGGCTGCCCTCTCAACTATGTGACCCTTAAAGCAGAGCAGAAACCTGAGGAGAGCCCAGTTAAGTATTGGCAAAGAGTGGAAGAAGGTGGTCTTTTCTTCTTTGTTTAGGATTTATTTTCTCGGATCTTGGTCTCATGTGCCCACTCTTCATGTTTCCCAAAGCTCCCTTGTCTTAGGCTGTCATTCTAGTCATGCTATAAAAGTAACCTTTCTCAAAAGCTTCCCCTGTCCCCCCACCAAAAAACTTCCCAGAAAATAAAAAAAACATTTTCTTCTAGTATGGTATGTTCAACTATGTGTGAAAGGAATAGTGTGGGTCATTAAGTTTTACTGAAGTGAATGTCTGATAGCTTCTTTCCTTGAAATGTCTCATTTCACTCTAGTGAACTTTCATGCAGATAGGACTTTCAGAAATTTTATATTTCAAGTCTTAATAGCACAAACTAGATAATTTGCTATTTTTCTCAGACTAAATCTGGAAAGAGAGAAGAGGGGAAAAAGAATCTTTTTGATCCCTGGGACTCTTTGATTAAAGGGAAATTATCACCAGTTTGCAGCCTTAGTGAAATGTAGAAGTCCTTACTGGTAGAAGGGAATGGTCTGTAGTTCGTAAACCTCATATGACTCAAATTCCAAGGATCATCTAGATACGGCCGCCAACTTCAAGGTGTCTATCAGATGAACTGGATGCTTTAATCTTTGTTTAGGGATCCAATATCTGAAAGCCTCTGAGTTGAAGGTCTTAGAATCTTTGGAGGGGAGTCTCTACTTTGCCAGGGTTAGATGTAATAACTGGCTAACCCAGAATTTTTTCTCGTGACTACTATTAAGGTAAACCAAGCACCTATCCCTGACATATTTTAAACTTCTCACCTTCAGGGCCTGCCATCTCCATGGCACAGTGGCTTGCCATTAGGAACTGATCTCAGAGAAGGTAACCAGGCAACAGTGTTAACTGTAGACAAAATGAGGAAGGAGGTGAGGTTTGTTTTTGTGCTTTCTCTCCTTTTGTCTTTTTAAAAAATTTTTTTTAATGTTTATTTATCTTTGAGAGAGAGTGTGCAAGGCAGGCTGCAGGCTCTGAGTTGTCAGCACAGAGCCCAGTGTGTGGCTCAGACCCATGAACTGTGAGATCATGACCTGAGCCGAAGTTGGATGCTTAACCAACTGAGCCACCCAGGCGCCCCCTACTCCTTTTGTCTTGAGAAAATGATGAGTGTATTACAAATGGAGAGGTGGCATATTTGGAGCATAGACTTTGAATAGACAGTCTAGGTTAAATATTTGTATTCCACCACTTAGAAGGCATGTGATATGGGGAAGTGAATAACTTTGTAACATTTAACTTACTTTTTAAAAAAATATTTTTTTATTGTTATTTTTAACATTTATTTATTTTTGAGAGACAGCATGAGCAGGGGGAGGGGCAGAGAGCGAGGGAGACACAGAATCCGAAGCAGGCTCCAGGCTCTGAGCTGTCAGCACAGAGCCCGATGTGGGGCTCGAACCTATGAACTGTGAGATCGTGACCTGAGCCAAAGTTGGATGCTTAACTGACTGAGCCACCCAGGCGCCCCAGATTTTGTAATTTTTTAAAGTGACCTCTACACCCAATGCTCAGACTCAAAACCCTGAGGTCAAGAGTCATATGCTCCACCAACTGAGCCAGCCAGGTGCCCCTAATCCTTAACTTTCTTATCTGTAAAATAGGTGATGATCAGCATATCTGCTTCATATGGTGGTAAAGATTAAATGAAAGGAAATTGAAAAATCCTCAGCATAGTACCTCAGTATGAAAGTTAGCTATTGTATATCATATTAGTTTTGCTTCTAGTTTTAGTGGATTTAACATAAATTGCCAGTGTAGGCTTAGTTTTCGTGGTTGTATGAAATTTCAAATTGGAGAGAACATTGCCTTTGAACCTCCAGAACTGTAGCTCAAGTATGGTCTGTGGTTTGTCTGTATCAGAATTACTTGGGGTCCTTGATAATGCAGACTTTGAAAGCCCCCCATCCTCTGATTTTGATTTTACTCTGTATTTGAAAAGCAGTCACTAGAAGCACCAAAGAAAAATAGTTTGAAAACTCATTACAGAAAAGAGTGTTACTACAGTATGTATTTTTGCAGTATGTACTTTTGCAGTGTGGCTGGTATGTAGATAGCAAGTTGTGTTTTTGCTAATTTTTCCCTTACTTGATATGTATTATGTTATGTATGAATTTGGTTGTTTATTAGGGTAGGAGACTGGCAAGAGCAGAAACAAGAAGTGGGCTTCTCTGGACTAATAATCTGGAGGTAGGTTACCAGGACTTCATATTTGTGGCATCTTAGACTTCTGCTTTCTAGTACTTTGTGAAGTACACAGCTTTAAGAACTCAGTGTTTCTCTAACATTTGGGAGATTGATGCTAGCTTCATCAGGGGAATCCTTTTGGTTTTTATGTCTGTATTTTACAGTTGGAGATGAGGCAAAGTGGAGTCTTACTATTAGTTCAGTATCTTGGTTAGCAGAATTTATATTTAATTCAGTTCTGTAAGCTGTGATTGAACTACTCTTAGTAACTGCAGTACAAAGATGTAGAAGACACAGGGAACTCCAGAGACTCACAAACCAGCTATGTAAGACATGTACAAAAGCATATAATATGATGAGTGCTCTGGGCTCATAGAGAAGTGAGTAGTTCTGTAGGGAATGGGTATAGAAGTTCAGCCAGAGGAGATGGCTTTTGATTTGGCTTGGAAGGGGAAAAACAGAACTTTATATTTGGATCATAAAGGTGTGAAAATATATATAGGATATTCAGACTTATAGTCTTAAAGTGTAGAGTATTGGATGTAGGAGAAAAGAGGGAACAGTAGAAAACAAAGTAGAAAGGTAAGTTTTCAGAAAAGCCTTGAAGAGAATATATGAATTAGAATGTATTCCATGGTTAAAAGCTCTGGAGGCAGATTTCCAGGATTCAAATGTTGGCATTACAACTTGTTTAATTTTAAGTAAATTCACTTCACCTTTAAAAAGGGTATACTAGATAATAGTGTTTGCAGTAGAGGATTATTAGAAGGATAAAATGCTTATAATCTCTGCATGGGTATAGAAATCTCTTAGTATTAGCTGTTTTCATATCATCTTTACATTCCTCATCATCCAAGGGTTTAGACATTCAAGGTTAATTTGTTAGTAGTGGTAGTATTTACCTTCTTAGAATGTGTAGAGTCTATAATTACTTATAATTTATTTTTATTTTTTTAGATTGTGAGCAAGGGAGAGGGGTAGAGTGGGAGAGAAGGAATCTTAAAAAAAAATTTTTTTTTAATGTTTTCTTATTTTTGAGAGAGAGAGAGAGAGACAGAGCATGAACTGGGAAGGGGCAGAGAGAGAAGGAGACACAGAATCCGAAGCAGGCTCCAGGCCCTCAGCTATCAACACAGAGCCCAACGCAGGGCTCAAACTTACGAACTGCGAGGTTGTGACCTGAGCCAAAGTCAGGTGCTTAACCAACTGAGCCACCCAGGTGCCCCGAGAGAGACAGAATCTTAAGCAGGCTCCATGCTCAGTGTGGAGCCCCCTGTGGGGCTTGATCCCACAACCCTGAAATCATGACCTGAACCGATATCAAAAGTCAGATGCTCAACCAACTGAGCCACACAGGCAACCCAGAGTTTATAATTACTTACAATGAGTAGAGCACAAATTTGAGATGAGAGAAACTGTAGGATAATAACTCACTAAGGCATAGAACACGTGGATTTAGGTGCAGTGGCAGTGGGAATGGCAAGGAAAAAAGAGAGTGAAGAGACTTTGATTTGGTAACCTGTTGGACATAGAGATTGAGAAAGGGGCAGTTGAGAGTAATAGGTTTGGTTGATGATACCAATTGTGATAAGCAACACAGTAGGGAATGCAAATATGGGAAAAGAAAATGAACAGTGTTTTAGACCTGTTTAGTTTGTACTCTCAGGAAATCCAGGTAATTCCCTAGACTGGAAAATACAGTTTTAGAACTCAGGGGTCCAGTTTGAATTGGGGGCAAGAAATTGGGACTCATTGATTTCAGTAAACATTCATTTAACATGTACTTCAGGCTAGGCATTTACATGTGGGCAATATGTGAAATGATTAGAATGGATAAGATGATGGGGAGAATGCTGAGGATAGAACTCTGGGAGAAAACAAGCATTTTAAGGGTAGAAAGAAAAGCCAGTGAAGAAGCCTGATTGTGTGGAAGGAGGAGAAATGGTGGAATAGTGTTGAGAAAGCCAAAAGAAAGATTGGATTTCAAGGAGGGGATGATAAAGATTTTCAGATTCTGCCAAGAGAGCAAGTAGGCTGACCTTGGAGAATAGGCTTTTGAATTTGGTATTTCCATCAGTTGATGATCTCTGAGAGAGAGTAGTTTCCGGGGTACACAAGTTGGATTAAAGTGGTGGGTGAGAAAGTAGAGGTAAGGATTATAAATTACTCCTAAGAACTGCAGGTTACTCTTATATCACTGAAAGGAAGGAAAGTGACAAAACAGGATGCAAAGTTGAGCTAAGGTTCATTTATTTATAGGATAGGAAAAACGTAAGCATGTTTCATAGGTGTGGGGAGGGGATTTATTAGGAGAATGAGACTGCAAGTGTAAGAGAAAATGGAAGTCGTAGATGGAGCAAGGTCATGGAAAATGTGAGAGGCAGTGGGATCCAAAACATGGTAGAGTCTGGAAATCTCAGAAACAACTAAGGACACTTCTTTCTCTGAGGATGGGAAGGTGGTAAGGGTGGGTTAAAATGATAGATAACTTAGCAATAAAAGGGAAGGAAGCAGTAGAAGGGAAGGAAGTTGAGAAAGTCAGCTACTTCCATTTCCAAACTACTTGAAGAAAAAAATAGCATGTTTGTCTTAGTACTGTATTCTTAAATTTAAATTTTGTTTTTATTAAAGTACATGTATGTAATTAAAAATATCAAAGAGCACTGGGGGCACCTGGCTAGTTTAGCTGGTAGAGGGTGCGACTCTTGATTTCAGGGTTGTGAGTTCAAGCCCCGTGTTGGGTGTAGAGATTACTTAACAGATCTTTAAAAAGAAAAATAACACTGAACTTATAATGAAATAAAATGTTTTCCTGACACATCTCTCTCCACTCCTACTTCCTGCCTCCTAGAGACAGTCACTTTCAACTCTTGGTAGTCTTTGTTTCTGGGAAATTTTTTCTATCATTTCTCCTTTCTGTTATCTTTTTTTTAAATCTTTTTGGAACCCTGCTATATGGGACCTCTTGAATTGAGCTAATACTTTTTAAATTTCTGCTAGTTTCCATCTCTGTACCTTTTTGTTCTTCTTTCGAGCAGATTTGTTTTATCTTCTGTCTTTTCAATTGATTTTTAAATCTGGTCATTATATTTTCATTTTTCAAGAGAACTTACCTTGCTGTCTTATTAGTCCTTGTCTTGTCAGGATTTTCTAAAAACGTTTATAAAAGGTATAAATACCATCAAAGTTGTTATTTTTTTTTGCCCTCTGCATTATCTTCAGAGCTCCTTTTGTCTTGAGCTTTGTCATGTTGAAACTGTCATTTGTTTTCTATTAATATTTAAATAAGAGACAAAAATGCTGATCAGGTGTTCTTTCTGACTAGGTTAGGCTGGTAGACTGGAGGATCTTAAAGGAGAATGATGATGCAAGGACTCTCTAATGTAGGGTTTTTCTGCCAGCTTTCCCAGGGGAGAGTCCTACAGTATCATGCCTGAGGATATGTCTGGTGTCTTCAAGTCCAGAGCCTGCCTAGTTAATCTCTCTAGAGCAGTTTTTCCCAGTCTTTTCGCTCTGGAGAAACCCTTGGAATAATTTTTCATTTCTCAAGAAACCTCTGCTTTTCATGATCAGTAAGTTGAGATATAGTGGTGTGGTGGTAATCAGTGATCTTCTGAGTACAGATTGATTTCTCTGTGGATCTACTTGGCCAGCGTATTATAAGCTTATTCATTTTGTGTAATTTTCCCCTCTACCTCTTCTTGGGAAAAAAACATAGTTAAGCTTAGCCTCTTTTTTCTTCTCTCTCTTCTCTTTCTTCCTTTCCTTTCCTTCCTTTCCTTTCCTTTCCTTTCCTTTCCTTCCTTTCCTTTCCTTTCCTTTTCCTTTCCCTTTCCTTTCCTTTCCTTTCCTTTCCTTTCCTTTCCTTTCCTTTCCTTTCCTTTCCTTTCCTTTTCTCTTTCCTTTCCTTTCCTTTCCTTTC